>NC_053160.1:40906474-40946474 GCF_016835505.1 Polypterus senegalus | reverse complement strand
ATTGAATAAAACAAAATAGGAAATTTCCAAGGAGGTAAATACCTTTCATAAGTACTGCATTACACCAGCTTTTATTTCCTGCTGAAAATATGGCAGAGCACATCAGCCCTAAGAATTCCTAGTATTTTTTTTTCTTGGTAACTGAACTTCATTAAGCAAGTTGAAGCTATTGTCCTTTAGGCAACCAAGTTTAAAATCAACTGCAAAATGCATGTGGCAAGAATTTCTGTCAAAACATGTTTTGTGCCAGAGATGTGAATGCAGCAAAATAATTTCAAAACATCGAAGTTGAAATCACTTGTTTATGCTCACACACATTACCTTACACTTTTTCCATAGTATAGTTGTAATTATTGTATAGCTCCCTGGTCTCATTATTTAAAAGTACAATTAATTAGAATGAACTAAATTGAAATAATAAATACAGTCATATGAAAAGTTTGGGAACCGCTCTTAATTCTTTGGATTTTTGTTTATCATTGGCTGAGCTTTCAAAGTAGCAACTTCCTTTTACTATATGACATGCCTAATGGAAACAGTAGTATTTCAGCAGTGACATTAAGTTTATTGGATTAACAGAAAATATGCAATATGCATAATAACAAAATTAGACAGGTGCATAAATTTTGGCATCCCAACAGAGATAAGATATGGAAGAAGATGATCCACTGTGGCAACCCCTAACGGGAGCAGCAGAAAGAAGAACAGAGATATTACATCAATACTTAGTTGAGCCTCCTTTTGCAGATATAACAGCTTCTAGACGCCTCCTATAGCCTTTGATGAGTGTCTGGATTCTGGATGGAGGTATTTTTGACCATTCTTCCATACACAATCTCTCCAGTTCAGTTAAATTTGATGGCTGCTTCAAATAATCCCATAGATTTTCGATGATATTCAAGTCAGGGGACTGTGTCGGTCATTCCAGAACATTGTACTTCTCCCTCTACATGAATGCCTTTGTAGATTTCAAACTGTTTTGAACTGTGTTCCAAAATGAATCTGGCTTGTCTAAATGAGCATTTGCATACAACAAGTGACTCTGTTTGTGGTGTGAGTGGAGAAAGGGTTTCTTTCTCATCACTCTACCATACAGATGTTCTTTGTGCAAATTGCACTGAATTGTAGAATGATGTACAGACACACCATCTGCAGCAAGATGTTCTTGCAGGTCTTTGGAGATGATCTGTGGGTTGTCTGTAACCATTCTCACAATCCTGCGCATATGCCGCTCCTGTATTTTTCTTGGCAAGGGTACCCAAATTTTTGTACAGCCAGTTTTTCACATTTGATTTAATTCCATACAACTAAATACTGCTTCACTGAAAATCTTTGTTCGGAAAACACCCCAGTACTCAGGATGTTCCTAGGAAATGAAAGACATACCACTGTTATCTTTTTTTTTTTGAAAGTAGAGTAAATTATTATGCAGGCTGAGAGGGGTTCCCAAACTTTTACTGTATGTGCTAATAATACCAGTCTGTATGGTCAAAAATGTAAAGGGATTAAACAACTTGTAAGTGACTGAACACCAGTTCATTGAATTGCACTAATTATCACAGACACACAATTCAGAGATGCCAATCGACATATGCAGTCTGTCTCTAGACTGACTGCCTACTTGCAAATGGTAGGCAGACACGTAAACTTCAGACAAATGAACTCCATCCATCCTCTTCCGCTTATCCGAGATCGAAGCGCAGGGGCAGCAGCTTGAGCAGAGATACCCAGACTTCCCTCTCCCAACAAATGAACTCAAAACATTAAAATTGATTAATCTAGACTCTTCATGACAAAAGAGAAGCAATAAAAATCATTATACTATGTAATGCATATGAAAATAGAAACAATTTCACAATGTAAAGTGCATATAGACTATAATTACTGAACTGAAGATCAATGTTTATGAATTTTTTTATTGAGCATTCAGCAAATACTTACCTGATACCCTTTGATTCTTTCCATTTCTTTACTAGCTAGAGGATTACTTTTAACCACACAAACCAAGGCCTTCACTGCAGCATAGAGTCCTTCAACATCTGATGCCATAGCAACCAATCCCAGAATTGCAGCTGCTCCTCCAATATATTGCAAGGTTGTGGCAACTGGTTTTGGAACAAATGCTCTTACTCCTAAAAAATTATAAGAAAATGAAAGAGCTAACACAACACATACAAAAAGGGCAGCACAATAGCATCAGCATCCTAGTTTCAAATTGTTTGTCTGTTTGTCTTTCGTTTGTGAAGGTTTTCATAAGGGAGTACTTACAAGATTTAGTCATGTGTATTTTATTCTGCTAGTGACGAGTGTGATCTTTGTTTGGGGTGTGCATTGCCGATGTAGTTAGTAAAAATTTAGATATCATAGAGTTGTGATGGAGACACAACTTACTTATGTGACATGCTGAGTGCAGAACAAGGTGTGGGCATTGTTATGACAGTAAGGGTGAACCATACATTGAAGGGAATGGTTTAAAAAAGTTGTAATATCATAGAAAAATTGTAAAAAACTACGTGTGTTCATAAACTGTGGCAACACTGTATTGTTTAACTTCTTCTTGCTTACCAAGATACAGAACAGGGTGTGGGCATTGTAGTGACAGCAAGGGTGAATGGTATATTGAAGGCAAAGTTTTATCATAGAAAAATTGTAACCTGTACTTGTTCATAAAATATGTGGCAACACTGTATTGTTTAGCTTCTTTTTACTTACCAAGATACCCAATGACAGCTGCACCCACAGTACGTGCTGGCCCATTTAGATGCCCTGCTGTGTTGTGTAACAGTTTCACAGGTGTGGCATTCTCATGAGAAGAAACAGCCAACTAGGGCGAAAAAAAATTAAAACATTTAATACAGTCAATGCTGTATATGTGAAGTTTAAATGCACTGCCAAGAAAAGATTATTTTAGTCTTCATTACATTTTAATGTTGAAGACTTATTTTAGCATAATGCAATCCTGTCATCATTCAATTTTAATTTCAATAACTGGAGCAACCACTTTGACTGATCACTAGTGTATAACAAGTTGAGCTTATATGTGCTGGTGAGCTTTATAAATATAAAATTATTTGAAGAGAACTAAGCCGCATTTGTGACTGAATGGCACCTTGTCTAGGGTTGTCTTCTGATTTGAGCTCAGTGCTGAAGGGATTGGCTATGACTGATCAGCTCAGCAGTATGAAGGATCCTGAAGCTGAACCACTGATTCTCTGGTGTTGCGGCAGGCAGTGAAGTCATTTGGGCATTTAATTAGGATGTGTAGAGGACATGCTTCCGGAATTATATCCCTTGACTGGCTTGAGATCCTTACAGAATCTGCTAGGTGGACCTAGAAAATGTTACAAAGTACAGAAGAACCCAGACTGTCCAGCTCAGCAAGAAAATCATATACAAACGGAAGTGAAAAGAGAATGTATTAACCAGTGAGTGGAGTAGGATGAAGCATTGAAACAACCTCTCCAAATGAAATACAGAAGCGACAATCTTCAACAGATCCAAGATATAAGTACTGTAATCTGAAAAGCTAAAAAGCTGATTCTAGCATGAATGTTTGTTCTGCCATGTGTATCAAGCATCCACTTGCACAAAGAAGATAACAGAACATGATCCAAACACAAAATTATATTGCTATATTACTATATGGATATTTGAATATCTGCAAGAAGTCAAAGGCCTCAGGAACACAAAATTCCTTAAATTAAAAAAAGCACTTCTTTAGCAGTCAAGTACATTTTAATCATATTATTCAGCTAACCCAAAGTGTCATAAAAATATTCAGAAATTCATTCTTACCTGTTTGGCAATTGCTTTGCTGTCTAGTTTATTGTAAACCTTTCTAATTTTGGCTACAGTGAGTGATGACACAGAATGAGCAGAAAGTCCAAATGACACCTTCTCCTCTGGTACTAAGGCCACTGATGATGGTGAAGTAGATTCAGCCTTTGCATCTTTACCTGTCATTCGTAAACACAAAACATCATGATTCCATGAACACGATTCGTTAAAAAATGTCATACTAAATATTTAAAGGCTGAATTAAATGGCATGTAAAGTAAAGGTAGAAATAAGAACAAATAACATCAGATTTTTACATTCAAAAAACAAGTAAAAATGAAGAGATCCTTTCTAGGAAGGAAAAGATAATTACAAATTTAAATTTTTCAATACACTGGTCACATAAGAGTGCATACCCTTTAAACTAATATTTTATGGGTGTCCCTTTTGATTTCTTAAAGTAGTTTGGATACATCTCTATCAATTTAAGCTATGATTTTTCACAACTGTAATGTCACTCTTTTTCACAGAAGACATTAAACTACATAATGTATCCCTTTTTAGGTGAGTTCGCAGAACCTACTCAACAGTGAAAACTAATTAAAGTATTTCTAGGAGCTTAAGTCTGACCTGTTTTTGACTTTGACAAAAGAAAAGCAAAATAACATAATTTAAATAATAAAACTAACCTTTCCATTCCAACAATAGCATTAGTGAAATAGTTCTAACTGTATTGAGATAACATCACAAGAAGACTGAAAAACTCTGGAATGCATGCTGGAACTGTTTTCTTTACTCTTCCTCTCTTAGCTAAGGCTATGCTCATCAGATACATACTATATGGTAGCAAACAAAATGCAGTCTTACTGAAACAGCCTAAGCAAAAACTAACCCAGATGCTCAAATATAATCTATTTTAACCGTCAAGAAAATTTCCAAATTTGTACACCTAGCACCAACATTCAAGATTTTGATAGATACAAACAGATACACATCGGAACCAAAAGAAAACCAAAACTTTGATCAAAATACTTTCAAAACTTTAATCTTTCTGGGAAAAGGAAGGAAAATCAAACAAAATAAATGAAGCAAAATAAAAACAGAAAGGGTTTACGTTCCAAAGATATACATGATGGCTGTAACAGAAGAAAATAAACAGGCCTGGTACTGCTAAGTGCACAAGTTTTCTCCTGCAATGGTTTGATTTAAGGTCCTTGCTTAATATTACTGGATAGGATTCAGCAAAATGTAGCTTTGGAACAAATAAAAAAAAAAGAGATCTGACAATGCACCGCAGGGCGCACACACACACACCAAGCACTAGGATCGTCAATGCACCTAACCAGCATGTCTTTTGACTGTGGGGGGAAACCGGAGCACCCGGAGGAAACCCATGCAGACACGGGGAGAACATGCAAACTCCACGCAGGGAGGACCCAAGAAGTGAACCCAGGTCTCATAACTGCAAGGCAGCAGTGCTACCCACTGCGCCACCGTGCTGCCCTGGCTTTAATAATGATAAAGCTTTAAAACTTCATTAGGAGCACAGAACAACAGGCCAGTGCATAAATGTCCAAATGTTATATTTTGCAGAAGCTTTTAAAATACCTGTAAAAATTAACTGAAGAGCTCTTTCTCATGATACTCTAATTGTATTTGAAATGTGTTAATTTAGGAAACAGATACCATTAAAATGTCCATACTGTATATGCATCAGAGTCACAAAAGGCCAGTGTTTATCCTGATACCACTGGGTATATGGTAGAAACTGACCCTGGATGGGGTACTAGTCCATCTCAGGGCACATTCTCACACACATACACACACACAACCAGACCAGGCACATTTACAGTTGCCAAATATTCTAAACTACATATCTTTGGGGTATGAAAGGAGAACTTGACCACCCTAACAAAAAACAGAGTGGACAGTGGGAAAACATATAAATTTCATACAATCAGTGCCCTAGGCGTGAAATTTATTTTTTGTGATATTTACTGGTGTCTGACCTAATAATGCTTAACTTCTGTAGAAAAAGTTTTTCTGAGGTTAACATTTAAGTTTACACACTAACAAATGCAGATGAAGTGTTCGTATAATGATACAATTTTGAGATACCATCCAAGGATTCAATTAATCATTGTTCATTTCACTCTGCTTTTTCCAGTGTGTTGAATCTAGACTATTAACTTTTTGTGTAAGCTATGTGAGCTTAGGAATTTAATAATAACAATCAGAAATAAGTACTGGAGCCTATAGTATTACTGATTAACCCCCTCTGTTTTAAAGATACAGTATCAATCTTTTATCAAGTTGGTACTTACTTTAGAATAAATGAACTCTATGTGATAATGATCCAGTGAAGGGCAGTTGATAAAATATAAAGGAAGTGACCAGTACAGATATTTGTAGCTATTATCAGAAGATAATTCCATGTTGTACAATTACAGTGTGAAATAACATTAGATTTCTTAAGTACTCACATGGGAGGTAGACAGCTTGAAAGTTCCCAACACAGTTTGGTCCAAGCTCAAAAATAGTGGAAATGCTAGTAGCAGGAAGAACTTCTTCGAGGAAGTGTGTGGGTCCAAGACGCCACACCAAGGTGGAAAGCTGGCGCTGGGCAGGAGGAGTACCAATATAACTGTATACAGTACTGACAACAGGGGGGTTCACAGAACTTGAACCTCCAGGGGTGCTGTGGATATAATGTAACTGGAAAAAAGTGGTTTAAAAAAAATGAAGTGTTTGGTTAACCAATCAGAAATATTCCAATGCAATATTTTTGTAACATTTCACTGAATACATATGCAGTAGAAATAATAAAACATTAATTTTGTCAAAATAATAAAATTAATGTAAATGTGCTAAATCACAAAATCAAAATTGAATCAAAACACTACACTAATTAAATTATAATAGTGAAAATGCTGAAATAATCACATTGACATGAAAATATTATATCATGGATTGATTTCTTCTAAATGTGAAAACACCTGAAAAGCTATTTAAATCAGCCAAAAAGAGTTAATAATCAAATTGCATAACCTTTCAACTGACAGAATAGATAGCAAAGTCATCCTAGTAAAACTTGGACTTTACTATCAGAGATATAAGATATTTTCTAACATTGATGCTGCATATAGTACCACACTCATTTTTAATGACATTAAAACTGACTTTTTGTTCATTTAATTTCTTGTCCTGAGCGCTGCCAGATTGGCAGCTAAGAAATTTGAAAAATATAAGTGAAGAAACAAATCCTTAAAATGATGACAACAAAACATATGGCAATTTATAGTATGCTACATCCCAGTGTCATTGTGAATTCAGCAGAGAGCTCCTAAAATAATCTTATTGGATCTTCTCAGAAGACAATTTGAGAGACACTTTAATGTCATACGAGACAAGGCAGTGAGCCAACATTTAAAACAAGTTCACGGACATCTAACCTAGCAGTTGTTGGGATGCTTTTGGCAGACATGCTTCATGTGCAACGACAAGCAACAAGCAGAAGACGCAGCTCGCACACATCAAATCCCCAAACCCCCCCCCACCATCTTCACAACGAGAGCGACAGAGACACGAATTGGCAAATCTAGAACTGATAAGTCTTCAGATGTTTAAATTGCTAGTTTAAAAATGTAGAAAACTGCCAAATTCCCTCAAAATTTCTCTATCTTATAAATTACATTTTGTGGTATTGAATACTTTGTTTCTTTCCTGAAAAACCTAAAAACAGCAGTTTGTTTGTATTTGAGGTTTATTTGGAGATATGGCATTTCTAAGTTCAAGTTGCAGTTATTTAAAGGTATGGCAAGCAAAATTTATATGAAGCTTTGGGGGTGATGACTGCAAAATTCACAACAGCAAATCAGTGCATTTATATGTTATATGCAAAATTGAATTAGTTTCATACACTGAAAATCTGTCAGTTTCTTCAAAATGTGAAATGACACTATGGCATTTTTGAACAGGAAAGTTAGGCAACACTTTAATTTATGCACTGCAAAAATGCGTCTATTACTCATATACTAGTATGTAACAAGACCATAACAAAAGCTTATTTTGGTCTTAATAACAACTACAAAGGATCAATAAAGTGGTTCTTTATTTCTCCAATATGGCCTACTAAAATACTCCTGTTTGAAATGGTCAGAGGTAGCTTAAATGAGACATATTACATTTGATATGGTATATGGCAGTAGAAGAATTCTTCATATTCACAAGCAATTATATCAGCATATCACAACCTCTTAACATGTCACATAGGAGATGCATTTTTGGAGTACTTAAAATAAAGTGTTACATGTTAACCTATCCTTAATTTTATATTCATTTGATTTTATTATTTTGTATCCAGTGGTCAGTTCAAAATTAATAGAGTCTGTAAGTAAAGCTTGGCTGCAGCTCAAACCTGAATATGCACGTCACTGCACAGAACATTCCTCCAGTAACCGATACAGAGTATAATGAAGAAGACAAAAATAAACATTTAGAAGAAAATGTGTGTAAAAAACATCTAAGACTACATTAAAATAGCAACATAATGTTTATTTAGATCCAATATGGTACTGATGATGTAACAAATTAAGAGTTAATAATAATGCAAAAACAGCAATATCAGTGACTATAAGTGAAAATATTCACCATGAAGACATACCTTGATAGTACTGACAAGCTGCCCATCCATATACAATGTTGCTGTGCTGTTCTTAAGCATACCTTTGCTCATCACCAACACTAGGTGGTGCCACTGACCTTCACTAATAAGGTCACCACATCGAAAACGAGCACAGCAGGGAAGAATTTCATAAAATGATGACTCCTCACTAAAATCATCCACTGTCAAAAAGAAAATAAAAATTAATTTTTGAATACAACACAATATTGTACAAGAAAAGTAAAACATAGCATTTAAAATTAAATAATTTACAGATCAGTTTGTTTTTTAGAGAATCACCATCTATAACGATGGATAAAATGAGATTGTTTTATGTTAAAAATGAGAACTACATCAATAACAAAATTATATCATAATTTTACTGGATTTAAACAAGCTAAGAATATTTCAATTTCCAATTAATATTGTGGACGCTAAAGAAAACAAATATTATTTAACTTGAAGCAGGTGTGTGATGCCTTTATCTTTCACTAGATATAAAAAAATCTGAGTAACACATCTAAGCCTCTATTTAAGCCATCCATTAATGATGGATTTGAAACAAAAGAAAAAAATGCACTTACGCCAAATCACATATAACAGTCTCAAACTCACTTAATCCAATTTAGGGTCATGGGGAGTTATGCCAAAACTGTTAAATAGTTTAAAGTAGTATATATTCCAGAAGTCAATTTACTCAAAGGAATAACAATCACACAATGGCATTTAAATGTAGCAGCTTGTTGTGTGAATCCTAAAACTCCTTATGCATCGGACTATAATAAAATCATACTTTTAATTACTGTGTAAATTGTGTGTGCATCTATTCACATATTCTGAACAGCATTTAGCCTTAGGGGATATGTAAGTAAGTCAGAGACAGAAGGATCTCTATTAAGACTCATCTTGAGGCAAAGGTTATTTAGAAGTGGGATAGAGCCTGTCAATCTGTGTTGGGATTTTTAATGGCGACATCTGAGACAAACAACAATATGAAAAATGAATTTTCACACTCTTTCCACTGAATTTATGTCCAGTCCCAGCTTAAATATTAAGAGAAAAACTTAAGAGGATTTGTATGCATTTTAAATCGGGCTACTTACCATAATTCTGAAGCAGTTCTTCTTTGGTAGAAACTATGAGAGATCTGTCCTTTGCAGAAAGAACAATTGCTAGGCAAACATAGTGCTGCTCTGATGAAGTTGCTCTCCGAACTATGTTTAGCAGTCTGACAGGGTGATTATTGGGTGGAGTACTAAACCGCTCAATACAAAACCACGTCGAGTAAGTCAAGCCTGATGGAGGTGGGAAGAGCCTTTCTCCTAAGAAGGGTAACAAAAAACAAGCAAAAAAAAGCCTTTTCAATGTAGATATTAGGGCTGAATTAAAATAATTCAAGTGTGAAGTACTGTTTCTCAAAAAATAATAACATGGACAGCAATTTAAACACAACACTAAATATACTATTTCATGCAATATTTCAACAATCAATAACACAATTGAGTTTTAGTCACCAGACTTTTCTGCCTGTGGTTTGTATTGTTCTGCTGTCAAATGTTTGTGGCAGACAAGCAAGTAAGATACTCTGAACTGAGTACATACACTATGACAGTGAACTTGAACTTTAGTGATTTAGCTTTTTTTAACTTCCTATTGACTCCTTGCTTTTTCCACCGTTTTACACATTAAATTTCAGAATGTGTTTTTCTACATTGAACTTGTTGTAGATAACTAAACTGTCGGTAATCTAACCATTTTTGAAACATGATTTTTACCAATAAAGGGTTGCATAGAGACCGAGCCAATTCAAGCAGTACAAAAGAAGGAATTAACCCTAGATGGGTTACCAGTCCAGAGCCTATTGTCAGGAACTTTGCAGCTGCATATAAGAAATACTAAATTTAAGTAATTTTCATTTAAAAGCTGAAAATGCAAGCTTCAAAGACAGAGCACAAAGGCTCTTTACATACAAGTTAATTTTAAGAAGACAACAGAAAGCATCAATTTACTCTTTTATGACTCACTTTAAGAAGTCTTATGAATTCTAATTAACAACTTAAGACACCACATGGGCACTAATATATTTTATGTGTAACATGAGTTGATTAAAATTTAAAGTGACAGCTCAAAACAAGATAAAAAAAAACACATGAACGATAGTTGTTATAGGAATGGAAAGAGATTTAAATTGGTTACTTAATTATCCGTTCTGCCTTCAGCAATGCCAGTAATTAATAAATTATTCATTAAGTCTCCTTTTTTATTTACCTTAGCTTTCTCTGTTGTAGAAGGTAGTCTTCAACAGTTAAGACTTACAGTATATAAAGATAACTGAAGCATATTATTTTAAGAAGCATAATAATACAACTTATTGATAAACAAAGATATTATAGACTATATTTCTGATCTCAATGAGTCTGCAGAGAGGCCTATGCAAAGATGTCAGTTTAACTCTGATTTACACCTTTGTTATCCGATGAACTACTGGCTGGTCCTGGTGCAAACAGTTCATTTACTTAGTTTGGAATTTAAGTAGGGGTTTAGTGCAGCTGGGTGTCTGCATCCCTTTTAAATTTGTTGTCTTAACAAGCCTTGGGTGGCACTAAAGCCTAGCAAAATGGGCAATGCCCACTTTGTCGTACATTGTTTATTTATAAGTTATCCCATTAATTATTTTACTCTTCCACATCTTTATACTTGGCTTTTTGGTGCTTATTTAAATGTATTTAAAAAATAACAATCACTGGAAATATGAAAAGGAGAGGGCTGTTTTTTCCTATTTTACGGCTGTTTATTGTTGATCTCCCATCATTTTTTCTTTATTTAATAAAAAGTTGATCAACAAAAGATAATGTTCACAAGCCTGTGTAGATCCTATCCCCTAAACTCCAGTCATTTTAGTTGCTCAATCTGAGTTGCCCTCAAGTGTGGTTATTGTTTCAGCCATATGCTGGGTTTATATAGCTTACTGGTTGCTGCCTTAATTACCCTACATTAATAGATTTTCAGTGCAGGAATTTAAATCCAGACTGAAAATCATCCCTTTCATAACACAGCACAGTATTCTAAACCCTACCTAATCCAATTCAGAGTCACAAGAGATTGAAACTACCTTTGCAGAACTGTTGGTAAACTAGGAATCTTGGATGGATCACCAGTCCATCATTTGGTTACTCACACTAGGAATCTTGGATAGATCACCAGTCCATCATTTGGTTACTCACACTTTATGGGGTAAGTTTAGAGTCACCTCGTCACATGCATGCCTTTGGGATGTGACAGGAAAACCGAATATGCTAGGAAAAAAATATTTAGTTTTTTGCTTTATAATGTTTTAGACTAGCCTTAAACTGAGTATTTTCATGATGCCAGACAGTGGTGGCATGGTTGGATATGCAAGCAAGAATTTCACTTTACCCTGTATGCAAAATGCTGCTACTGGCTCCATGGTCCACAAATCTCTGTCCAATATCTTACTGATGCTTAAATCTATACTAATAAAAGGCAAAGCCCTCACTGACTCACTCACTCACTGACTCATCACTAATTCACCAACTTCCCGTGTAGGTAGAAGGCTGAAATTTGGCAGGCTCATTCCTTACAGCTTACTTACAAAAGTTAAGCAGGTTTCATTTCGAAATTCTACGCGTAATGGTCATAACTGGAATCTATTTTTTCGTCCATATACTATAATAGACTTCTGCTCGATGCCCGTGGGAGGCAGAGTTACGTGAAATGACACAGTGCACAGACAAAAAGCAACAGTTCCAAAAAGTGCTGAACAAAAACCGAATTACACAATTGAGAAGGCAGCAAAAAAAATATGAAGCGTGTGATATATACAAGCATATTCATAAGTGCAGCTACTGCGGAAACAAAGCACACGGTGGAAAAAGTCAACGTCCTGCTAAAGGAGGGCAGTGTAAAAAAAAAAACCTGTGCAGTGTGTCACGTCTCAGATAAAGAGGAAGACGAGCTGTTTATTGATGCAGTAAGAAACGAATCGATGAATGAAACCTGTTATCTTTACAGCGATTGACAAACACAGAATGTAACTTGAACACAACACATCCTACAAATACGAACCTGATTGAAAGAAATAATGATAATCAAATCCTTGATGACAGCAACACTCATAACACTCACAAAACAATTACTGTATATTAACAATCATGTTACATTATTTTTAAAATGTTCCCTTTTCTTTTTCATAACTTCTTTAACACACTATATATATGTATATATACACCCCGATCTACATACTCTCAAATAGACAAACCACACGCTGTGGCGCAATGGTAGAGGCATCGCCTCTAGCGGCAAAATCCGAGGTTCGATTCCCGAGAGGGGGTGCACTGAGTATGTACGCGCGCTTCCCGATTCATTTTACCCTCGCATCCCCTTGGTTTGAGATGTATGAAAAAATATACGGTTAGCGCAGAAAGACAGATCACCAATTGAAGCTTTATGAATAATGGATAATTTATTCGCCATCAATGATTGTTTTGGTAAAGCCATACTCAGTGTATTCATTAGATGAATGGTAAAAAAGTAAGAGAGAGGGGAGGGTGACTTATTCAGGCACGCAGGCGAAACCACAATAGCATGCGGGCTCGATGCGTCGGTGCGTGTCAACTCCATCTGAATTGTGCGATCACATTCGAAAAAATATATCTTTTCAAGTTCTATTTAGTTGACACAAATATCTTTGGTTGGAATGTAAGGAGAATTTACTCTTTACATTTGTATGGTGAAGAAAGATTTATGCAATGATGCCTACATTTAACTTGCATTCCTACCAAAGATATTTCTGTCGACTAAATAAAAATTCCTTCTATTTAAAATTTAAATAGAACTTGAACAGATACGATAGTTCATAATATCCACGCAGACTTGCACGTAAGAGCGGGAGTCATCAGTTTTAAATACGATAGTTCATAATATCCACGCAGACTTGCACGTAAGAGCAGGAGTCATCAGTTTTAACAAGCAGCGTATTGCACTGATACGAAATAGCATGCCCATTTAATTATTTAGGAATGGATAAATAAATTAAGATTTTGTACAAATAATGTTTTTCATTTTTCCTCCTTGATGGATTCTGGCACGCCCAGCAACAGTTGCTCGCACCCCAAAGAGTGTGTATATATATATATATATGTATATATATATATATGTGTATATGTGTGTGTATATGTATATATGTAGATATGTATATATATGTTTATATATGTGTGTGTGTATATATATATATATATATATGTATTTGTGTGTATGTATATGTGTGTATGTACAATCACCTAAAGGATTATTAGGAAAACCTGTTCAATTTCTCATTAATGCAATTATCTAAACAAACCAATCACATGGCAGTTGCTTCAATGCATTTAGGGGTGTGGTCCTGGTCAAGACAATCTCCTGAACTCCAAACTGAATGTCAGAATGGGAAAGAAAGGTGATTTAAGCAATTTTGAGCGTGGCATGGTTGTTGGTGCCAGATGGGCTGGTCTGAGTATTTCACAATCTGCTCAGTTACTGGGATTTTCACGCACAACCATTTCTAGGGTTTACAAAGAATGGTGTGAAAAGGGAAAAACATCCAGTATGCGGCAGTCCTGTGGACGAAAATGCCTTGTTGATGCTAGAGGTCAGAGGAGAATGGGCCGACTGATTCAAGCTGATAGAAGAGCAACTTTGACTGAAATAACCACTCGTTACAACCGAGGTATGCAGCAAAGCATTTGTGAAGCCACAACACTTACAACCTTGAGGCGGATGGGCTACAACAGCAGAAGATCCCACCGGGTACCACTCATCTCCACTACAAATAGGAAAAAGAGGCTACAATTTGCACGAGCTCACCAAAATTGGACAGTTGAATACTGGAAAAATGTTGCCTGGTCTGATGAGTCTCGATTTCTGTTGAGACATTCAAATGGTAGAGTCAGAATTTGGCATAAACAGAATGAGAACATGGATCCATCATGCCTTGTTACCACTGTGCAGACTGCTGGTGGTGGTGTAATGGTGTGGGGGATGTTTTCTTGGCACACTTTAGGCCCCTTAGTGCCAATTGGGCATCATTTAAATGCCACGGGCTACCTGAGCATTGTTTCTGACCATGTCCATCCCTTCATGACCACCATGTACCCATCCTCTGATGGCTACTTCCAGCAGGATAATGCACCATGTCACAAAGCTCGAATCATTTCAAATTGGTTTCTTGAACATGACAATGAGTTCACTGTGCTAAAATAGCCCCCACAGTCACCAGATCTCAACCCAATAGAGCATCTTTGGGATGTGGTGGAACGGGAGCTTCGTGCCCTGAATGTGCATCCCACAAATCTCCATCAACTGCAAGATGCTATCCTATCAATATGGGCCAACATTTCTAAAGAATGCTTTCAGCACCTTGTTGAATCAATGCCACGTAGAATTAAGGCAGTTCTGAAGGCGAAAGGGGGTCAAACACCATATTAGTATGGTGTTCCTAATAATCCTTTAGGTGAGTGTATATATATGTGTGTGTGTATATATATATATATATGTGTGTGTGTATATGTACTTGTATATATGTATGGATATGTATATATATGTTTATATGTGTGTGTGTATGTGTATATATATATATATATATATATATATATATATATATATATATATCAGCAACACTCATCACTCACAACAGTGACAAAAAAATTACACTAACAATCATGTTACATTATTTTCAAAATGTTTCCTTTTCTTTTTCATTACTTCTTTAACACACTACTTCTCCGCTACGAAGCGCGGGTATTTTGCCAGTTAAGAGTATGGATACTAGACGATCCTCAATACTTGATCATAACATTTCCTCTAGACTTAATCCCCCTCCCAACCTGATCTGGCTTTAAAACCATACCATCATCATCACTTCTGGCAAAATCTTGAAACAACACCAGGGTCGAGATAAAGTGGTCCTTTTCCTCAAGTCAAGAATTATGTCCTGTTTTATATTGGTTGGGTGGACAGAACTAGTCTTTTGCCTTAAACTTGACATGTCACCATGTGTTAGCCAGGAAGACTTGGATTCTATTGCCTAACCTCACCTCTCTCCTTCTAGACTGGGGCTCTTGCTTGTTGTCCCTTTAAAGCATTCAGTAGAGAATGTAAAGTGCACTGCATCCAAATACAGAATTCTGAATATGTTGTCATTAATGATGAAGGAAGGGTCACCAGGGAATGGGGGATTTTCCATGTCTTTTCCTGTAGTCCATGTTAAGATGTCACAGATAATCTTAAACCGGAGTTGTTAAAGTTAAATTACTGTCATCGAATTACAAATTCAGTTTTAACTCTTCAGAAATCAGATCAACCACATCTTTAGCTTGCAGTATATGTTCATCTGCTGGGTTCAATAATTTGCAGATGTTAATGATAGGCATCATCATGAGACACACACATAAAAAAAACATATAGTTTGGGTCAGTGGACTGTGTAATACATAACCTGTTCCAACTCTTCAAAACTGTGTTTTAACAAAAAATTGTGAAAATGTACTTTTCAAAACACAACATTCTGTTCACTTGATAGCATTTGGCAGATAAAAGCATAAAATGAAGAAAATGTCTATGTGATTAAGTCTTCAAGACGTGAGCAGAATTTATGCTGACAGTGATTATAGTGGGATGATAACAGCAGCAAGTCAGAATCAAAATCCCTCTCATTTCTCTATTCTTTTCTAAATGTGGGCTGAAAGTTAACACTGTTTCCCTTTACTAGCTCCCACAGGACTATACCCATCACATGCTTTTATGGGGACATGTTTTCAGCATGCAGAAATCTCACTGCACTGCTTTTAGCATTCATGACATTTAGCTGTATCACCTAGACAAAATTCAGAAACCTATAGCATACTCAAAGCAGTATTGTTAAACATGGACAAAATTTAATATTGCAATAACAATACTGCATACATAACATAAAACAATATCACATAAAATAAGTTTCAATGCAATGAAAAAGAAAAACATCAAAAGGTATGCAAATTCTGTGTAGGATTCCTTATTCAATGAAAACAGAGAATTATTTAAAAGACTGCATACTTTTGCAAAGCTCTGTATTTTAATTATGATATAAAATATGTCTGACTTAAATATGACCACTTTTCATATGACATAACTACGAGTAAGCTTTATAAAACAGAGGGTTAAGCATACATCTATAATGAGCTCTAAATTGAAGATCTTTATGAATTATTTTGTTTAAATGCTGGCCAATTTTATCAAACTTTTCAATTACTGTAACTTTGAAGCAGCTTTTATACCAATCCATTTTCTACTTGAAAGCCTGTAAATATATAGTACAAAATACATTGAATCTACAAAAAAAATCCCTAGCATTAGCTGGAAGTGGTAATAATTTATAGTAATAAAAAATAAAAATATGAATAATAATGCCAAAAATTCTGTTTGAACAACTGCACACACTGGCAGCATGTCTTTTTAAACAACCATGGTAACAGCATTAGTAATTTATTTTCTTTTGTACAGTACAACACAACATGGAAAAAATATTAAAACCACTTTAAATTTTGAATTGATTAAGTCAGTTAAGTCTTACCAGTTCCAATTCCACTGACTACAGCTCCATCACTGACTCCAGAAGTTGTGGTATTGTTTGAGAGTGCATTATGGGGAGCCAGGCTAGGCAAAAAAAGGCAACTGAAAAGGAAACAAATTATGTTTTAATACTACCAATACAGTAATTATTTATAAACATTATGCTCTACATAAAGGTGCATGTCAGCTAATTGGAGGTTGTGTAGAGAAGATACATTTATATTAAATGAATACTACATCTAAAAATGATATATTTGTTCATATTTTTCATCTCATGTTTTTATGCAGAATGACAGAAACAAATTATGATATAATAGAACCTAATGGTGACCAATGGTGTACAATGCAAACAATCCAAAAAATATCCATGGGAAAAAAAGAAAAAAAAATCTCACGTTACTTGTGTTGCATTATCAAGTCATATACTAAAAATGTGCAAAACACAGGCATTCTTTGCTAAAATATTATTATTATAATTACTTCCAGAAAACTCAGTATACACCATAAACAGAAAAGTCATTCTCATTCTGTGATTCTGAAGTGAAGATCTGGATAGGGCTCTTGACTAATGAATGAGGGGGTTGGCCTGACAAGTGGAGTATTCCTTTAAAACTAATTTTAGTTGTGATTACTGGCACATGTCTGGCAAGTTGCTCCAGCACAACAAAAATTAACAGTATGTTTAAAATTATATGGCTTTGAAATAGTATTTCTTCTAAATGAACAGCTTGATAAAGTGGTATTCCACTAGTACTTGGAAGACTAAATAAAAATGTAAGCAAGAAAAGATATAGGAGTGTATTTACTGTAGATTCCACCTTGGTCACTGCCTTTGTGGCCTATACATACTCGGGCTTTCCTCCAATGTCCAGAAATTGTTCAGGTTAAGTTAACTGGTGACTACAATCTGACTCTGTAGTAGTGAATGTTTAGGTTTGCATGAGAGTGCCCTACAATGTACTGGTACCTCATCCAGGGGGTTTCTGCCTTGGACACTGCCAAGATACAACTTATGGGTGGCACAGAACTCATGGATGAAATGGAACTTATCTCCTTGGTGTTTTAAAACACAATATATCGTTTATGATTGTTGTTCCCTCTTTCATTAAACAGTTTCTGATTTGTTTTCACCTTCTTCATATAGACTGCAATTTTAAAACAAAAGTTAAATAGGTTCTGTTGGGATTTATGTTGGTTTCATTTTTTGATTACACAAAATCTGCATTTTTGCCAGGGTTTTTTTTATTATTAGGGTGTTCTTCATTTTAAGCCTGTATATGTTGGGTTCAAGTCATCTGGTATTCTTAATATTGGCCCTGAATTTTACTTTCACTGTTTCTCAGTTAAACATGTGTCTGATGTAACTAGTATGTGTGTTCTGACGACATTAAAATGTTCCTGTAAACGTGTTAAGAACACCCTTATAATAAAAAAGACTTTATGAGCAATACCTTCTGAATCTCACCTTATTAATCCACTCCTGCCCCTTACAACCTCCACCCCCACCCTTCACCTGTTATATTTTGCCTTTGATTCCTGTATGTCTAATCATTTTCCTCTAAACATGACACCTGGTAGGTTATGCATATGTTAAATTGAATTTCTGTCTGTCTGACTTTTAAAGTGTCAAGCAAAAACCATGGTACCTATTTCTACAAAACTTTGCAGTTATTTCTGGTATAATCTAACTTAGAATACTGGCTAACAAATGTGCTCAATTCTGTAAAGACAAAAATGTCTGTTTGTATCTCCATATCCCTTTAGCTTATGAAACCAGCCCTTTTCCATTCCAACCTATGAAAAGTTACATAACCACCTTCATTTAAAAGTTAAAAACTTGTCAGTTTCACAAATAGTTAAAGTTCATTCCATCAGTCTACCCAATAATTGATTAAATTTGACATTGTGGTAGGTATCAATCAATTATAGCTTATAAATCTGCCTTTTTAAAAAAGAAAAGCAAAGATGTGTTCAAAACAGGAATGCAGAGGTGAGATAAAAGCAGTGCAGTAAGTATTTTTGTGGTAACTCTACCACTGTCAAAGCATGTTTTGTAAATATGTGGGGAAAATAACATGTTTAAAAAATGAAAACAAACAGAAGGTAAGAAAGGAGCCTCGAAAATAATGATAGAGTCTGAGAAGCAAGCTTTATGGGAACACGCAAGAGAGATGGAGTACTGGTGAAGCTGATGTTCAGCCACATGTCAATGCAGGGGAAAAGGTGCTGAAGGTACATGCAGGGCAAGAAATGTCAAATAATTTTCATCTATTCTATTACCTTTCTTTGACAGATAGCATGGCAGGTTTAGAAAAAAAACATTAAACTATGGTGGCATATTTTAAAAAGAATGGTTTTGGTGTGAACAAAATGTATTATATTCCATCATAACATCTGAAATTGTGTTGCTTGGGTTTAGAAGTGTCATATTTTACTCTTAACGGAAAAATAACTTAAAGGTTATTTTTACACTGAAAATGCAAGAAGGTAAAAGACACAATGTTTTGGTGACACACCTGAAGAAAGCTATACTGTTGAAACGTTGGGTCTCTTAACTTCTTTCCTTTTCAGTGTGGAAATAACTTTTAACAGTTTTTACAAAGCAGATGTATGATAACAAAACCCTTCACTAACTTTCTGTTATGTTGTTTTACCTGAAAGAAACAAAATACAAAAGATACAGCAAAATGGGATCTCGTCATAATTTCTTTCTACTGTTCACCATATTTATTTAAAGAAATCAATAATGACAGTCATTTGGGGAAATTATTCTACTTAGCCCTGCCTGCTTATGCAAATGAGGTACCAATCTGCCCATTAGAGAAGTGACGTTAAGGAATGTTTGCAGCTTGGGAGTGGTGGAGGGCATCAGGGCAGCAATTTGCTGGCTTCAAATGGACTAAGCAGAATTAACTAGATTTAAATGGATTGGGTGGGATTTTTACTGTAATTGGGCTGTAAAGTGCTTGTCAAATCTGGTAATCCTGCGCTTGACTCTCATTTGCCTCTCATTAGAGAATGTGGTATATTCTAAATGTTCTATAATATTTAAATATACTTAACTGAACTATATAGATAATTATTATTACTGTTCTATGAACTATACTTTGATGCAAAATTACTTCTGATTCTCAAACTCTCGTGCCTAATTGCACAGTAAAAGTTTGCAAGGCTTTCATAACGTCAGAAGACCAAGATGCTAAATAATATAAAAAAAATACATGTCTTTATTCCTCGACAAGGAATTAACAAGTGTCGGATCTGCTTTTTTTTTGCAAGTGACATACATTTCACCAATCTTCCATCCAAAGCCAGGTAGAACAAACAGCAAACATGCGTGTATATATAACTGGGTATACCATATTGTATAGAGTGCCTCACATTTACTGAAAACAAACAGAACCTCACCCAAAACCTTCAAAAGATGTGTCAAATTCGACAAAGGCCGGGGTGACTGATGAGCCATGAAGCCTGATATCATGTGGAGTTGTCATGGATACCAGGCACTTCACTCTGGTCAGAGGCACTGTGCTTCCTTCTGGTGATCTCATCAGACTTCTGCTTATCCTGTAGTGGTTGTTATCTTCATTCACAGCAAACACACTGTCAGGGCCAAATCCCTCCATTGACATTGTCATGCTGCCTAAACGAACAAACACAGAAAACCAGAAATACAGTTTGTTTTTGTTTTTTTTTTTTATTACAAATGTTGCAAAGCCTTGTACCCTAAAGGCTTATATCTTAGATCAACTCTTTCAAAGGCTTAATCACATTCATTTGGACACAGAAAAATAATAAATGACAAAATATATAGGATGCATATACTGTTGCACAGTAACAAGTGTTCTATGTTTTTTAGAAGAAAATCAGGAACAAACAGGTATGGAAGGAAAACGGCATGTAAAATATTTATATATCTTAGAAGAAAACACTGCCCTCAGATAAATGGCATTTAAAAAGTAAAAAAAATATCAAATACATTTAGAATTCTCAGTTTTTAATTATTACTACTATATAACATGTGGAGAGATAGCTACGAGAATTATCAAGAACAATTACACCTTTTATAACAACAAAGGTGTACATCCTACAGCTTTTACATAACTAATTTGCACACTTTACCAAGTTTACACTGACAATTGTACATACTTTCTGGAATAGAAATCACAAAGCATAGTGTAATGTAATTTGTACATTTTCTTTGAAAATATGGAAAACCAACACTTGCCACTAACTTGGTATGTTTGTGTAAAAATAAACTATAACAACTGCTCCTAAAGCACCTTCAAATATACTCACAATAAATACACAATTTAGCCTATTTTAAACACATCATCACTGAAGAGATCATCGATTCATTAAAGCACTTAAAAACATGTGTAATTTTATGGACATTATGCCTTTGCTTCATAATCTGTTGCTACAGACATGTGTCTCTATTATAAAAGAAAATCTTGAGACGAGACTATTGCCAAGAGATTTTTCACGTCCCACGAGACGAGACTATTGTCTAGAGACTATTGTCTCAACCATTTCAGGTTACAGCCCACACCCACGGTCTTCACACCTCTCATTCGTGTAAATGCTTTTGTCAGACACAGTTCCTACGCTCTCAGCTCTTATAAATCTTTAAGTTTTCCTCATTTTAAGTTTCCAATAAAATAAGACTTATTATATCCAAATCTTAATGAAGAATTTCATCTCGAAGGGTTATCAACAGAAGAAAAGAGTACACGGGCAATCCTAGCACCGAGAAAAGATGAAGTCAAACAGATTAACGTGAAAATTATCTATTAGTTATACGGCAAATGGTTAAATGTGTATAAATAGACTATGCTGAAACAGTTGGTGGTGATGTTGCAGAAGATGAAAACATCAACTTGCAATATCCTGTAGAATATCTATAACCGTTAACATCATCTGGTCTTCCACCAGCCGAATTACTGCTGAAAGAAGGATGTATCGTAATGTCATTGCATGATTTATGTCTGAGTAATGGGCTATGCAATAGGACAAGATCAGTTATATTAAAAATTGGTCAAACAATTCTGACATGTAAAATTTTAACAGGCAACAAAGAAAGGTAATGTAGTACATATTCCACGGATAACATTAGACACCAAAAGAGATCTTTATATGCTACTCGTATTAAAATGTTTAAAGTTTCTCGTTAGAATAGCTTTTGCTATGACAATTAGCAAATCACAGGGACAAACATTCTAAAAAGTGAGAAAGAAACGATATTCACTCAAAGGCAGTTATACGTTCTGTTGTCACGATGTAACTCCAAACACCGAATTAAAATTCAATGTGATATTGACAAAAAGTTAATTCCAAATATTGTTTTTACTGAAGTTTTATAGTAAAAGTTTAAGTTTGAAAAGTATTTGCGTGTTAATTTCAAAGCCAAACAGAACAAAAACGTATAACGCAACGAATACCTCTAACGCAACATGAAACATAATTTTCTTTCAATTTATTATGTTTTACTATTTTTTTACTATGGTTAATTACTCGCTGTAATGTAAAAAAGTTAGGTCTATTATGCATATGTAACAATTCCCATGAAAATATCAACTGTTTAAATTTTAAATCCACTTCCCCATACATGAGCAGCCAAGCCGTGAAGTGGCTAGCACGTAGTGCCTACCCGGGGGTTGGCAAGCGAAGCGAGCAGGGGGCAGAAACCCCCAAGCTTTAATAATAAACGAAATACTATGTGTGAAAGTGCCATTATCAACTAATTGCAATAGTCAGTTTACCCTAAAGATGTTGACTAGGGGTGGCCAAGCTTTATTGGTGGCAGTCAAAATTGCCAATAATGACTCCTGCAGTGGGCTGCATAAAAGTTAGGTATACATATTAACCTAGGCAAGGTTAAAGACAAACACTGATTTACATTTAGACAAATGGTTTAATTATAAAACTTTTTTAACAGAATAATTATGAGCAACACTCGAATGCAAATGAAAAATACATTTTAAATTAAAATTATTTTACTATGACTTGTTCTAGTCACTGCGGTGGGCTGGCGCCCTGCCCAGGGTTTGTTTCCTGTCTTGCGCCCTCTATTGGCTGAGATTGGCTTCATCAGACCCCCATGACCATGTAGTTAGTATATAGCGGGTTGGATAATGGATGGATTGCTCTAGTCATAAACGGGGACTGCTTATTTCTACAAACTGTTAATATTACCTGAGATGCAAAATGTTTCAACAATTAACTCTTTGCAAAGGGTATCTGTTAGCATGCTTCAATACTTTTTTTTATTGTCATTTTTGTTTTTGAAAAGATACGCTTGTGACTGCATGAACTCCCAAAAAATGACATCATGTGCATTGCATGTGTGCTCAGCCTTGGAAACAAATAATTTACAACCTATAGAAATCAAGCTAAGAAACTTTTAAAAACTTATTTTTAAGTTTACTGTTGCAATGGAACTCAGTTACTACCAACTACAAGAATTCTGGAACACTGCACACTTTAATAGCCAAAAGAGATGAAAAATTGTAAAAATGATATCAGGTTGCATAAAGTCCTGAAAGCAAGATTAAATTTACCAGAACTGATGGCAATCTGAGCTGCATATCTCATGCAGTTCAAAATTGTTAAATGAATACGATTTGCACCTGTTGCAGCATTCTTAGATTACTGTAAAGATTAAAGAATGGAGAAAAATTAATTTAAAAAGAAAACGTAATAGCACTGTACCAAAACTGAAATAAGCCATCTTGGGAAGCTATAACTATTCTTCTCTTTTGACTTAGCAATGAGGTTTTTCAAAAACAGAAAAACTGCCTGAAGACACAGTCACTACGCTAATACACTGGTTAAAGTACAGCATTAAACTGATTTGATCAATCCACTGCTTGAAAATACTTCTCTTTCCTTTTTTCGCATTTGTAAACAACATTACTGTATTTATATTTATTGAGCCACATGACCTTCAGGGTGCCACTGCAAAACAAATCCACTGCATATTAAAATCAGCTATGCACATGGTTGTATTCTTTATAAAAACAAATACTGGACAAAGATAAGCAAGCATCTAAAAACTCTGACATTTATCCCTCTATGTATCAGCGCCAGGGATTGTTTTCATTTTGTATGGTAAAAGAATAGATTATTTATATTTTGGATCAGGTTGTCAAGATACCAAAATTCCAAATTTCAATACAATAATAAAAAAGTATTCAAATTTCCATTTTCAATACCCAATACAGTATGATGTGATGTAACTTAATAAAAAGCTTAAATTCTAATTATGTATGTATTAAAATCTTTACATTGATGAAAACAACAGAAATTGTATTTATAACATGTGTCAGGGATGCCAGGGGCCATGACCCGGCCGGGACATCATGAGGGACCGGATGTGGGTCTGTGCCCACCCTGGATCACGTGGGGGTTGCCTTCCGGGTTGCTCTGGGGGCCACGGGTCGAGGGCATGGAAGCCCTACCCTGTAGGGGCCCGTGGTCACCGCCAGGAGGTGCCCCAATGCCTTGGGGACCTGTTACCCCAGCACTTCCGCCACAGGATTTATGATGGCGCCCAGAGAGCAGCTGGGAGGACAGCCGGCACTTCCGCCACGCTGGGGCGTGGCCAGAGGAGGAATGCCGGGAACACCTGGTGCTCATCCAGGTACTGAATAAAAGGGGCCGTCTCCATTCATCCGAGGCTAGAGTCGGGTGGAAGGAGGACGAAGCAAGAGGAGCTGTGGAGGCGGCCCGAAAACAAGGCATTGTGGCCAGGACTGTGTGTTTATTGGGATATTGTGCACTTTGAACTGGGTCTGAGTGACCATTGGACTAGGTCTTTGTGACCAGTATTGTAAATACTTGTGTTAATAAACGTGTGGTGGTTTGAAGACAACATGTCCGCCTGTCTGTGTCTGGGTCAACTTCCACAATGGCGCCCGAACAGGGATGAACCGTCTGGTTCAAGTCGGGGACCCCCAACATATAAATATTTTGTGGACGGCCCGGCGCAGCAGGTGCGCCCACACACGTGCCGTGGGTGCTGCGTGCACACAGCCCCGCGGGGTAAAGGAACCCCACGGACCACCAGGGGTCCGCAGGAAGGCCATATTTCACTGATGCGGGCGGGCGGCGTGCCTACCAGGAGTGCAGCGGGCTCTGAAGATCGCACCGTTGCTGGAGGCACCCGGGACGGCATGGCGTCGAGAAAGGCCACGCCGAGGAGGGGTCCTCGTTTTGACGAGTCCGGGGAGGTGAGTTCCCTGCCTAGTGGCAGCCGGCCCGTGGGGGCCGGGCGTGTATTTTCTTTTGCAGGCAGGGACTTCCCGGACCCACGTCAGTGGCAGGCGCATGCTGGTCTGCGGGGCTCCGGCAGTACGGCGGCAGGAGACGCTGCAGCTCGAAGGTCGCCAGCAACAACAGGGCTGCCGGCGAGCACGTCGCCACCGCAGAAGGGGAGGCAAGATGGCCGCGGACCAGAAGTCCCTCCCCCTGATAGGCACGCGTGTGTCTTGTGTGCCCGCCGATAACTGCAGAGAGGCGGGACCAAGGAATGTCCATCACGGGCAGGGGGGAGACCCGATTGGGCCGGAGGTGAAGGCCCACAGGAAGTGGCCGGCGTCGGAGGCTGACAGACAGGTAGGCTCCGCGTCGGTTAACTTCCTGTCTTTGCCGGCTGCTCTGGCGGAGCTGGAGGCGTCCCTTCCAGCCCGCGGAGCAGTGTATATTACAGATGCTATGTGCCCTCCGGGCTGAGGTGCTGGAACTGGAGAGGAAGGCGCTCGCGGCACTGAAAACGTTCGATCGACAACGGGACGGCGCAACGCTGGAATCTCCAGCTGGAGAGGTAGGGCGGAGACGGTGAGTACAGCCGACTCCATACAGCATGCGGGAGGGTCTGTTGAAAATGGCTGTGATGTTAACGATCAGCTCCGAGTAAGCAGCCCTCCGACAGGAGGTGCGGCGCCGCGGGCTGTATCTTGTGACGAGGGGAGTCAGAGGACGCTGAATGAACACGGGCTGCTAAGTGCCCCGCGTCCTAGCGCCCTCTGCCCCGAGTTGGCTGCGGTCTCGCTCCGCACTATAGGGACGCAGACGGGAAAGAGGCGCCTTCTTTTCCATAAGGAGTCTCCAACCGTCATGGCGTCCCAGAGTGAACGGAGGAATAAGAGGCTGGGTGTCGATTCCTCCGATGTGCACGTGTCCGGGTGCTGGCCACCCTCTGCGGGGGCAGAGGGAATCCCTGAGGCCAGCGGAGAGAGCGCAGGCAGTGCCGACGTTTCCATCATTGAGAGGGACACGGAAGCCACGGAGAGAGTGCCGAACAGGCAAGTGCCGGGGTGCCGATTGGAGGGGGGAACGCTGCCCGTGTGTGGCGTGGGAAAGGTGCTTTGGCAGCGGTTCTGCCCCCGTCTTATCTTTTGTAGGGATGGACCCCGGGCGAGCCGTAGGACCCCCTTCGTTGGGGACCTGCCCTCTGATATCGGACCGTCTGCGGAAGGATCTCTCTGCTGGTGCGCGAATGTCGCCACGGCTGGAGGAGGCTGCAAGGGAGGGAGCGAGCGAGCGACCAAAGGGGCGCGGAGGCCTCGGAGGGGGTGCCGATCAAGGAGGCCCAGGGGTGTCGGTAAGAGGGGGGAGCACAACCTGTGCGAGGCGCAGGGGAGCACCAAGTGGTGGTGCTCATGCCGTGTCTCCGCCCCTGTCCCTGCTTGGAGAGCGGGGCCGGACCCCAGCTATCCTGGAGTTGGACCCGCTTCGGGGCTGCGCTGCCCTCGCGGGACAGGCCGCTCTTTCCCCCGAGTGGTCTTCGCTGGCTGTGGGACAGTGTCAGGGATGCCAGGGGCCATGACCCGGCCGGGACGTCATGAGGGACCGAATGTGGGTCTGTGCCCACCCTGGATCACGTGGGGGTTGCCTTCCGGGTTGCTCTGGGGGCCACGGGTTGAGGGCATGGAAGCCCTACCCTGTAGGGGGCCCGTGGTCACCGCCAGGAGGCGCCCCAATGCCTTGGGGACCTGTTGTGTCCTGGTGTGGTGGAAGTGCTGGGGGGAAGATTTATGACGGCGCCCGGAGAGCAGCCGGGAGGACAGCCGGCACTTCCGCCACGCTGGGGCGTGGCCAGAGGAGGAATGCCGGGAACACCTGGTGCTCATCCGGGTACTGAATAAAAGGGGCCGTCTCCATTCATCCGAGGCTAGAGTTGGGTGGAAGGAGGAAGAGGCAAGAGGAGCTGTGGAGGCGGCCCGAAGACAAGGCATTGTGGCCAGGACTGTGTGTTTATTGGGGTATTGTGCACTTTGAACTGGGTCTGAGTGACCATTGGACTAGGTCTTTGTGACCAGTATTGTAAATACTTGTGTTAATAAACGTGTGGTGATTTGAAGACAACATGTCCGCCTGTCTGTGTCCGGGCCGGGTTCACACATGCAAATACTTCAGGTAGTGAAACCTTATGTAAAAGGCAAGTATAAAGTTCTATAAACAATGAACAGACAAATCCGGTCACGAGTATTTTTGTTTTTTTTTAAACTGATGAAAACAAACTCTGTTACTGAGGTACCACAATGAAATGTTACACATGTCATTAAATGTTAATTGAATAAGTATTGTAATGTTTTGTAAAAAATGCCTATAAAAATGTTAAAGCTAACATAAACATTAAATTAAAAAGAATATCAATGTGGAGTTTTGCAAACAATTGTTCAGAAAAGTAACACACTAACAGACCACTGACATGTTCAAAGGCTATGCATAAATGAAAACCGTGCACATTGCATTATTGGGTAAATACACTATGATCTCTTTGTAACTTTCAAATTTTTGCAAGAAAAACTAACGTCAATGTGCTCTGAGTGCTTTTGTTAGGCTTCAAATAAGCCCGGAAATACTAAATACAGTGGAACCTCGGGTCACGACCGTAATTCGTTCCACAATTCTGGTCGCAACCCGATTTGGTCGTGACCCGAAGTAATTTCCCCCATAGGATTGTATGTAAATACAATGAATCCGTTCCGGACCGTACGAGCTGTATGGAAATATATATTTTTTTAAAGATTTTTAAGCACAAAAATAGTTAATCCATACTAATAAAAGGCAAAGCCCTCACTGACTCACTCACTCATCACTAATTCTCCAACTTCCCGTGTAAGTAGAAGGCTGAAATTTGGCAGGCTCATTCCTTACAGCTGACTTACAAAAGTTAAGCAGGTTTCATTTTGAAATTCTACGGTCATAACGGTCAACAACGTCCGCCATGTTGAACATTCTTATTTATGGCCCCATCTTCATGAAATTTGGTAGGCGGCTTCCCTGCACTAACCGAAACCAATGTACGTACTTATTTCGGTGGTATGATGCCACTGTCGGCCGCCATATTGAACTTTTCAATGGTCTTTGTTACTTATGGGCCCATCTTCAAGAAATTTGGTACGCTGGTTCCCAATGCTAACTGAATCCTACTTACGTACATATATACGTCCATAGCCTGCAGCTCGGTCACCGTGTGAGGCGGTGTTGGGTCCCCCCATCCATACGCCTCCCATGTTGTTGGCTGCCTGCCTATATAAGGCCATCCGTCTCTCCGGTCTCTTCATTCCCTTCCTTGCTTTGCCACGGGATTCACGTCTCCCTGCTGATAACTACAGCCTTTTTATTTAATCCACGGCTTCTCCGCTGTTTTATTGTTCGTTTATTACGATTATAGTTATTGTTTATTTATTTTAGACTTACTTTACATTTTTCAGGTACCCATTTCCATTATCATTCCAACCGTACCCCCATTAACATGTCCATCGAGGTGATCACCATCGATCAAAGAACTGTCACTTACTGAGTGGTTTCCATGCCCGGAGATGGCACCTACCTTTTCCATTCTCTGTGTTACATATTGCACGGCCATATCAGGCTCACTCTTGATATCCGGAGGAACATTGTGTCTTATGTATTGAATAACTGGGACAGGTTCAAGGTGTGGACTGATGATGATACAGGAGATAATTATACTACACAGGAGCACTATAAGAGTGAAATGCTTAACCCTTCACCTATGGTTCTGCATGTGAGTTGATGGCTGCCGCTGAATTGTTCAGCTGCCGCTTTCAAGTGTACCGAAATGGCCAAATATTTTACACCTTTCGACAACTGCCAGTGCCTCTTAAACATCTTAGATTCACAGGTGACGATTTCAGTAGTGGACACTTTGATGTTTATGAATGTTTAAATTCTCAAAAGCTGGATATGAAGTTATTGATGAAACCGGTTGTATGCTTACAACGCTTGACAGATGCTGAATGTCACTTCAACACAAGTCCTGCAAATACTGTCGTAATTGAAACAAACCATGAAACTCAAACCGATTATGACAGCAGCAATCCAAGCTGTGAGATTTGAAACAAGATTACTGTTCACATGGCCAACTGTATGTTGCATGCTCAAGAGTAAGCTCAGCGTACAGCTTGGTCATATTACAACTGGAGGGCCGAACTCACAATGTGGTATACAAAGAGATCCTTAACAAATAATTATTGGTATATTTTCCCTCAGTTTAAAAAGGTTTAATTTTTTCTTAATAAAAATTTTAAGGTAGTACTTCGCCGCTGCGAAGCGTGGGTATTTTGCTAGTTATACCATACAATGCACAGTGTAATAGTAAACTAAATGTAAAAACATTGAATAACACTGAGAAAACATTGAAAAGAGAAAACTAACATTGCAAGAGTTCTAGCCTTACGAACCATTCTCTGTAAACACTTTTTAAATGACTTTTAAGCACAGGGAAAAAAATTAACATTTGAAAAATCCATAATTTATACAAAAACTAACCATAAACAACCAAGAAAACTAACCTTGCATGAGTTGAGTAACTGGCATAAAGGAAGGGAGGAGGAACTGGGTGGAGAAGAGATTACAGTTTTGAGGTAAAGTCAGTGATGATGCAGGTTCACTGCATGCTCCCATCTCGCTTCCGGGAGCCCTTAAACCCGTCACCGTCGGTAATGTTACCGATGAGCACGACAGTGAGGCACTACAATGGAGCAATCGGGTGGTGCAAAAAGTGCCAATTGCTTTATTAAAATCAACAAAACAACAATCAAAAACAATGTCCAAATTAAATAAAGTACAGTGCTTTCACAATCCTTCAACAAATAAATCCCATAAAAACAGAAGTGAAGTGGAGGTTAAAATCCAATAGAAAAAAGTCTTCATTAAATACAACTAGGTTAAAACAATGCTCGAAGCAGTCTCTTTAAAAACAAGCCCAGTGCATTCTTTAACTGCCTTCTTATGTGGCCAGCCGTCCATCTTCTGGTCACTCCAGCTCCTTGATCGCTCAGCTGGAGCGACCGCTTCCTTCTGCCCCACCGAGTGTCAGCCAAAACACCCCTGCTTGGGCTCACTGTCCAGCTGCCTGCCTGCCTGCCTGCAAGTACGCACTTGCCCGCTCGCTCACACCGGTTCTTTCCACACTGCTTCCTGCTTACTTCCTCACTCTGCAACTTCTGTCTTTCTTTTCTTTTTCCTTCCTTTAGCTGCCTTGCGCTTCTATTTATGAAGAGGACATGGCAGCTGTAGCAATCAACTACCACGTCCCCTCGCTAAGCTGCAAGCGCGGTGATTATTTATTTAAAACCGGCCTCTTGATGTGAGCTGTAGACCTGCTATACCACAAAGTCCCTCTGCGCGATGCATGTCTGACCGAGAACAATGTACTGTACAGGGAGAGACTGAACATGTGCGGAAACCATCAGCACGTACAAACCAGAAGGGAAACTGGCTTGTTCGTCACCCGAGTGTGTGGTCATGAACAGATGCAAAAGTTTGGCGAACTTTTTGGTCATAACCCGATTTGTACATGTTCAGAGACGTGTGTGACTTGAGGTTCCACTGTACACATTTTGAAGCACAGCTGGAAGTACTTGAGCACATGGAATAGTTGTGCCACTGTATATACAATTTAGCACTAATATATTACACCGCCTTACATTCTATATTAAAAATGATTAAATAAAATTTTAAAATCACACATAATAATGTAAAAGAATTAAATGCTCTATGGTAGCACACTTCACAGTGACAGTTTAAAAGTCAAGGGAGTGAAGAAGATCCAGTGCTAAAGATAGAATGAATAAACAGCGCAGAATAAAACTGGCTGGCAGGTAAAAATAAATGCAGACCCCTGTATTAATGTATTAAATTTTAATGAGTTAAACTTTTAACTGGCTACAAAAATGTACTAACCTGAAGAAAAAAAATAACATTTAATATGTGTAAACCTGTAAACTGCTGCATTTAAAGAGGCAGTTTACAGGTTTACACATATTAATGTTTCCATAATTTAGGAAAGAAGATACAACTCGAAATTCTTTGTATTGACTTGCATGTTAGTCCTTTAACCCAAGCCTGTCAATCCACTCGTCACCAGATCTGGCAGCTTGGGACACTGTCATCTAAGGATCGCTGTTTAGTTAAGTACACAAGCCCCAGGCACCAAGGGGGCCAATCCTCCCACCACTCAATGTCTCATTGTACTGACTGGCACTCTAACCATACAAACGGTCTCAGAAGCTGATTTATTAACACCTATCAGTGGGTGAAAATGGGGCTGCAACTCGAACCATGGCAAACTGGAAGTATATTTGTAACGCACATTGCAGAATCGATACCAAGAAAAATAAGCATTAAATAATGATCTTAAATATTAAAATCTATACTTAATATTTCGATACTTTTGACAACCCTAGTTTTGGATGTCATAGGATGGCAATTTACTATGCACTGTAGTATCATGTTGTTAAGAACACTATATGAAGGGAAGAATGTTATATGTTGCTATGGGTTCTCTTTGCCCTTACATGGTTATTAAACAAGTCAGTAAAGATAGCACGTCCTGTTAACTACATGTGTGTTTTGTGAACTGGAAGACGACGCTGATAAGATTTTTAGACTTATCAGTTTGGGGACCTGATAGTTACATATTTAATATTTATAAATAGTGTTGTGTACATTTTCTCATGTAATTATAACACTTAGCACACCCTGAAAGCATTGTGAGAGTTGCTGTTTTCACCCTGTGGTGAAATGATGCCATGTTCAGGTACTGTTTCTGTCTTGCAATCTGTGATTGCTGGGAAAGGATCCAGCTGCCCTACAACCCTCCCCTGGGCAAGTGAGCAAAGAAGAAGAATTGTGAATGAAAATTAATTGTAAAGCTACACACTCAGTTTAAGAGTAGATCTAGACCACAGCTCCCAAAAGTATGTCTGTTGTTATTTTTGTTCAAATCTGAGTGAACTGTGGCTGGCTCATTGAACATTTTGCTTTCATTACAAAAAGTTGTATCCCTGAGGCTCTCTCACTGGCTTATCAAAATATAAAACCTATGGTCAACATAATGCAATTTCAATCCATAAATGTTAGCATTTTTCACATTTACTTACACACTAGGCTGATGAATATAACTTAACCAATGTTTTAGTGCGAACATTGTTAGAAGTTATATATTAGGAAAATGCTGAGAGTGTTTTTTTTTTTTTTTAATTTAATAGCAACACACTTGTGGTGTTAAAGGGATTAAAACATTATTGCTATAGCTGCAGATATAAAATTTGTGCAAATGACAGCCAAAATGTATTAGGCTTTGAGTTATTATTGGAACTATGTTACATTTTCTGCTTAGTATATGCTTTTTTCTTAAAACATATCAGTGAGCCAATCTGATTTGTACAAAATGGCTTACTTATTGAAATCCATCAAAAACTAATTAGCACTACATCATCTACAAATGTGTGAAGCTTATTATTTCTTGTTGTAAAGAGAGCAACCCCAATTTCCTTAAAGTCTTCTTTTTTATTAAATCAAGTAACATCTTATCCTGATACTGCCTTGAAATAAATTAGCACCATACTTCAAATAAGTCACTGATTTTCTTAATGCAGATTACATAATATGATGAATAAAATTCATATACCACTTCCCATTTTTTCCCTCTCTACTCTCTATTAAAAGGCAGTATGGTTGTAGATTCATTGGTTTTATATCTCTTGGGATAAGCATATGCGTGTTCAATTTGTACATTCTCCCCAAGTAGTCAAAATTCCCCTTACATCCCAGAACGACATCGTTTAGGTCGATTGGCAACTTTCACTTGGCTCAATACAAGTAAGAAAGGAAGGCAAAGTGGCACCATGATTAGAGCTGCTGCAACACGGTTTCAGAATTTAAAGATAAAATCCCAACCTTACCCTGTATCTGTGTAGAACTGGACTTTCTCCTAGTGTCTGTTTAGGCTTTTCTATAGGTATTCCAGTTTCCTTCCACATTAAAAAAATAAGAAGTTAGGACTCTACACTGGCATAGTATGAGGAGACATAGGTGTGTGGACAGATGTTAACTGTGATGGACTGGCATTACATCTAATGCAAGCCCTGTCTTGTGAATGATGCTATTGGGATCGGCTATAGACAATCCGTGACAACCTAATAATAGGTAACTCATTTAAATAAAATGCAGAGTATAGACGCATGATTCTCCTATAATACTCACCAAATTGTTCTATGCAAATATTACAAACGTTTACAGAAATCTTTAATCTGAATCTGATAATGAATTTTATGCAAAATGAAGTACTTATTTGGCACTAGCTGATGTGGTGTAATAAGTGTAAATGTATTGGCAATATTTATGGAATGTAAATGCTTAAAAACTAGAATTTCCACCATTTAGAAATGCCAATCAATACTTAATAAAAAAAAAACATTTTTGCCTTAATATCTGCTATCTACAATGAGACATTTCAAAAGTTGTGTTTACATAATGAAATACATTGCCAAAAGAGTAAAGTTTCACTTTAATTTACTGTATCAATACTGTATTGACATTTTCAGTGTTGGACTGGTGTCCTTTCCAGGGCTGGCTCTTACATACTGTATATAGTCACACACATACACTTGGAAAGCTCATCTAGTTGCAATTCCAACCCAAACTAATGGTTGGCATGGTCACCTGATGCTTCTCCTTCTTTTCTTCATACAGATCGGGCGACCCATTCTACCTGACTACCCCTTCCGATCTGGCTTTCTCTTAAGGGCCATAGCCACCATCTTCAAGTTGGTCAGGTTCTGACAACCATCTGGAACGACATTCAAGTCTTGTTGCTATTTGCCTTGCTTCTCATTTTCCCTTTGGCCAACAAAAATATGGGGTTCACCTTCGAGGTGCCCCCACTCTCTCTCTGTCTGTTTTGTTACTATTGATTTATTTATTGACTAGACATTAAGCCCGTTACAATAACAGACACTAGAACAGTAGTGCATAAACATTAGTAGGAACAGTCTATATTAAATGGCAAGGGACCTTGTATGTGGCTGTAATATGCGTCACTGTATTGTGTGCCTTTAATTTTCTCTCTCAGTTATACTGGTTTGTATTTCTGTAAAATGCCTGTAATTTTGTCGGACAGTAATACAGTGGAACCTCGGTGGAACCAAAGTAATTTCCCCCATAGGATTGTATGTAAATACAATTAATCCGTTCCAGACCATATGAACTGTATGCAAATATATATATTTTTAAGATTTTAAGCACAAATATAGTTAATTATACCATTGAATGCACAGCGTAATAGTAAACTAAATGTAAAAACATTGAACAACACTAAGAAAACCTTGAACAACAGAGAAAACTAACACTGCAAGAGCTTGCGTTATAGCCTTACGACCTGCTCCCTAAAGACACCTTTTTTAATGAGTTTTAAGCACAGGGAAAAAAAGAACATTTGAAAAATCCGTAATCTAATAAACAACCAAGAAAAGTAACATTGCAACAATGCACGCGTGCGCCTGTGTGTGTGTGTGTGTGTGTGTGTGCGTGCGGGCGTGTCTGTCTCTGAGGCCGGCCTGCTTGCATGCATGCATGTGCGTGTCTGTCCCCCAGGCCTGTGTGTGTATGTGTGTGTGTGTGTGTGTGTGTCGTGCGTGCGTGCGTGCGTGCATGTGTGACTGACTGACTGCCTGCCTGCCTGCCTGCGTCTCTATCTCTCGGGCGGGCCTGCGTGTCTGTCTGTCTGTCTGTCTGTCTCTCGCGCACGCACCTGTGTATGTGTGTCTCTCTCTCTCACTCTCTGCACACACAGGGAATGCACAGGAAGAGACTGAACACGTGCCGTGTGGCCCCGCGCATGTGCACTTCACCAGAAGACACACACACACGGACACCTGGATGCACACAGGGGTTTTATTAAAGAGGATATTAGAACAGCAGGGAAAAGGCACTACTGTATTTGTAAGCCACATAATTAGGTTCTAAACAACAATTTACTTGGAGCTAACCAAGGTGCTAGAAGGCAGTTGGTAGCTTTCTAGTGGGAAATAAATGAGCTAATGCAGAATATTAGATGAAATTCTTCTCAAACAATGAATTCAGAAAAACAAATATAAAAACTTTCAAACATATTTGAACAAAACAAAAACAAATTCCTATTTTATTGTCACTGTACTATTAATATCTTTCATGGTCACGTGAACGCAAAGGTAAACAAAATCAAAATCACAAAATACAACGAGAATCACTGAACTTACAAGAAAATAAATAAATAAATACAAATATAACAATAAGTAAGAATACAAAATACATTATAACTCAAGTTCCCTTTTCATGACATGTTGTTACACACTAACACATACCTGTATTTACTGTTTGCTGTTTAACACTAACATTAATTTAACTTTCATTGATTTTTTAAAAATAATTTTATTGTAATCATCCATACAAATCGATACATTTTTCACAAAAAATAGGATTGAGATTGAGAAACAAGTCAACCCTCACCCCTAACTTTCCATGATTTTTACCATGTACCTCCAGTACAAGTGGAAAGCAAACTCCAGTTGAAAATGCATATAACAGAACACAAAATATAGACAGTTGACAGTATAGTATCCATCTTTTTGTAACAATTACAAAAGAAGACATATTTCACTTACTTCTCATTTCAGCCTCATAACTTAATGAGCTTGGTTTGTGAACTCTGTATTGTTTTAAGAGTTTCTTATCCCATGCGCCACAGTTCAATGGATTTCCAAGTCGAAGAAACTCCCTAATTAAAAAATAATAATAACAAACAAAATATATGTTTTAGATTGCCACTGTTAACAAAGTACAAGTCATGTTTGCATATATTTCTATTTATGTAGCATGCTGAACCACTTGAGCGTTTATATGTAGAGAGTAACAGTTACATTTTCAATAAAAAGTGAATCAGTAAGCAAAGATTAAATAAAGGGTTTATGCTCATTCGACTGGAACCTTTTTTCAGCTTAAAAAATGTAAAATGCATTAGTTTTGTTTAATCTTTGATGAGGACAATTTGATAACTTTTTTTTTTTTAAGAAAAACATAATTACAATATATAATCATACATATATGTTTACTGCAAAGTGGTTCTGCATACTTGAATGTGAACATGCGTCCAAGTGTGCCCTCAGATGAAGAGTTGGGCTGTGTGGGATTATTTCTTGTTTTTCTCAATAACATGTTAATACCTTAGACAAAAAGGAATGATTATTTGAACCATTTGTAATTATCGTCAGCCAAATGTTAAGAGAAATATTGTTACTACCTCTTCACATCATCATTTCCACCAGTTACTGGAACACTACAATAATTCTAATGTATAATTTAAGTGCAATTTTCTTTTTCTTTACCTTAGGACCATTGGCTGTAAAGCCTGTGATGCCAGGCGTTCAAACATTCTTTGCAATGGTGGATGCAGAGGATGTTCCTCATCGCCAAGTGCAGCACTGCACCGTTGTAGCAATCTTGAGTGAAGTCCTGCTTCACACATGATCTGTTGGTTTCTCTCTGAATGCACTAGTGATTGCAGGATGTTTGCAACTGCTAGCTGGAGATCAAGTGCATGCTGGGAAAATAAAATATAAAACTTAGTGAACTTTGTTATGAATAAAAGAAATTATTTACTTTCAGGATCAATCACAACTTCACAGAAACATCAGTAAAACTGCCACTAACAAACAAAAACATCATAAACTAGTCTTGTGTATCATCACTCACCCATTCCCACAGTATAGATAGAAACATTTTTTGCAGCCATAACAGCAAGTCATTGTGTCAGACTGCATGTCTACCTCAAAATACTAAACAAAAACATTCAACAATATGGATCTTAAAGTTAAAAACAAGGTTCACCCATTTGGGCAAATTTAATATTCAATCAAACCAAAACCAGAGAGTCCAATAACTTAAATTAATTGATTTGCCACATATGTTTTAAAAATGTATCAATGAAATAGTAATGCGAAAACAACTTAAGAAATAACCAAAAAACCAGGATCTGCTAGTCTAGCAGTATAAAATAGAAATGTGCATTTTTTACAATAAGTTATACTTCAGAAAAAGATTTCAATACAACTAGCCAGCATTGACTGTCTGGTGAGATCTTGGCACACCATTTGTCATATTCTCTCCCAGTGCCTTCATATTGAAAAGCAGAATTTTGTTCTAAGAAATCTAATCATGTGAATGGCACAAATAAACCTTTCAAAAAATAAAAAAAGCCTTTATCATCATTAATATCAAATAGGAAATGCCACCTATTTTGGGGTATCTGAACTTTTTATAGCTTAATTTAACAAGGTTACACATTCTGGGTGTTGTTATTAACACTACCAAACTCCATATGCTGAAACTGTGGACTCTAAAAACATTCCTCTGTGATATGATCCACAGTCCCTTCTGATGTTCACAGTGTCCCTGTTGCATTTTTGCATCTAAACTATCTAACCCTATTTCCTCAGAATGAAACTCTGCTGACAATATCATTAAATTTACTTCAAATTGAACAAATGTCATTGCTTTGCACATATAACTGTGTCAACTATAAATGTGTATAATTATTCAGTACCTCATAACTGTAGTCTAATAAAGTCATTGTTAAATATCTCTGATTTTGTTATATATTATGCTTTTAAATTCCATGCATCTTATTTCTTTAACATATTTAATTACAAAAGCATGTATAATATAAAGTGTAATTAATTTGTCATACAAAACGTCCAACAGACATGGACAATATGATCTGATGTACTGAACATTGAGGTCTTACATTATTCAGGTCAGTCATTTAATAAATCTTGTGAGTCACAATACAATGTGTTATTCATAGCTAAGATAAAGGAATATGACATATGCTTCTATGTTACAAAATAGCTTGATGAACACTGACTGAGACATTTTCTATATATTTGACACATCTCAATCCCTACCTCTGGTTGGACATCTGAGCTGACAGAGGCAAGTAAATCAAGCGTGGCGAGTACGGCTCCAGGGTGTATGATGACCAAATCAGATGAAAGAGGCACAATCCCTGAATTCACCTTTAATTCACCAACTCCTTTGAGGGGCACATTTGGCACAGAAGCTGACACTACATGATATCCATGTCTTCATTGATGACAGAATAAAAAAAAAGGCAAAGTCACACATAATGTAGATACATGTATATTAATACAATAAATAAACATACTTGTGTCTTGAGATACTGTAATGTAAATGCAAGTTACTTCAGGTGTCTGTGGTGCGATTTACAGTTTATTTACAACCTATAACTTATTTTTTCACCTTGAAGGACAAATTTGGAGGATAAACAGTATATGCAGACATTCTGTAGTCATCCAGTCAGAATGAACAGGTCTTCCTTCAAAGTCACTCTTCTTCTGTGAAGATTTTACTGCTTCATTGAGGAATTTCTCAAGTATTAGTAGTCTAATAATAATATTGTAGTTTAAACAAATAAAGCTTACAATTTTCTTTAACACACATTCTTTCTTATGGACTATTACTCTCCTGCCTTGTCCTGCCACATGGGTTATGTTCTGGATGACTTTTCAGAGGTTACACAATAAGCATTTCTCATTATAACAATGAACATTACTACATTGGCACAAACAGAACTAACAATGCAATATGATAGTACCCTTTGCTATTAAATTAATAGTACTTTCCTCACAGAAATGTTTCATAATAGTAATTCATAAATAAAATTATATTCTCATAACCATTATGAATAGTGAATGGATGCATAATGCATTAGGTTGCATTTTAAAGTGCAATTTAAGTCAACTCCGAATGAACTGTCATGGTAACATTGAACATGTCAGTATCAAATACATTGGAAGCCAAATAAAACTGAACACACAAACATGCTGGCAAATCTGTAAACATTAGATTGGTAAAATTAATTTGCTGTCTTAAATGGCATACGGCATATATGCTAAATAAAGGAGAAATGACTGCACAACCATAACTTGTTCTTGTTGGCGTCTGGAAGTTTAATCCATAGAGATGTTAAAGGAAGATACTAAGTTCTAAAATTTTAATTAGTGAATGACATCAACATCAGCAGATCTGCACTGGGAAGCAGAAGAAATAACACATTTGCTTTTCTAGTTATTAGATGTTGGCCTACAACAAAATATCAAGCATACTGCATCAGTATGCAATATACATCAGCATCCTAGACCAATGTATAGCAAATGAAGAACATATTAATTTTGGGTCTAAAAGGGTTTCTTATTTCACTGGACATTTAGATTCTATGCCATACAATCCAGTACACTGCGTTTTGTTAACATTTGTCTGTATAATGGTTACTAAATAATATTTGCAATGAATATTTGGATTTCAACACCACACCATATTGCTGTCTACTCCAAGCCTGCATAATAACAAATTAAACCAATAAATCTGCATTTGCAGCTGAATTTTATTTTGTTATTGTTACTCATTCTGTTTTATACATGCTGTTATGTGTATGGCAAATATTGCCTTATTTTGAATACAATATAGGTTTTTTTCCTTTTAATTCTACTACGCATGTACAATGTGATTGCTGCATGTTTCTGTAACAGTTGGACTATAAACAAATCATTTTCATTATACTGGAAGGCATAATGACAAGTTGAAA
>NC_053160.1:40771474-40901474 GCF_016835505.1 Polypterus senegalus | reverse complement strand
GATGTCTAGCTTTTGAGGTGCTTTTGGTCTACTTCTCTGTGTCAGCCAGCTCCTATTTAAGTGATTTCTTGATTGAAACAGGTGTGGCAGTAATCAGGCCTGGGGTTGGCTATGGAAATTGAACTCGGGTGTGATACACCACAGTTAGGTTATTTTTAACAAGGGGCAATTACTTTTCACACAGGGCCATGTAGGTTTGGATTTTTTTTCTCCCTAAATAATAAAAACCATCATTTAAAAACTGCATTTTGTGTTTGCTTGTGTTATATTTGACTAATGCTTAAATGTGTTTGATGATCAGAAACATTTTGTGTGACAAACATGCAAAAGAATAAGAAATCAGGAAGAGGGCAAATAGTTTTTCACACCACTGTATATACATATATATATATACACATATATATATATACATATATATATATACACATATATATATATATATATATACATATATATACATATAAACTGCTCAAAAAAATTAAAGGAACACTATGAAAACACATCAGATCTCAATGGGAAAAAGAAATCCTCCTGGATATCTATACTTATATAGACTGGGTAATGTGTTAGGAACGAAAGGATGCCACATCGTTTGATGGAAATGAAAATGATCAACCTACAGAGCCCTGAATTCAAAGACGCCCCAAAAATCAGAGTGAAAAATTATGTGGCAGGCTAGTCCATTTTGCTAAAATTTAATTGCAGCAACTCAAAATTGTACGCAGCACTTTGTATGGCCCCTGTGTTCTTGTATACATGCCTGACAACATCGGTGCATGCTTCTAATGAGATGACAGATGGTGTTGTGGGGATCTCCTCCCAGATCTGGACCAGGGCATCACTGAGCTCCTGGACAGTCTGAGGTGCAACCTGGTGGCATTGGATGGACCAAAACATAATGTCCCAGAGGTGTTCTATTGGATTTAGGTGAGGAAAGTGTGGTGGCCAGTCAATGGTATCAATTCCTTCATCCTCCAGGAACTGCCTGCATACTCTCACCACATGAGGCCAGGAATTGTCGTGCACCAGGAGCCACTGTACCAGCATAGGGTCTGACAATGGGTCCAAGGATTTCATCCTGATACCTAATGGCAGCCAAGGTGCCTTTGTCAAGCCTGTAGTGGTCTGTGTGACCCTCCATGGATATGCCTCCCCAGACAATCATTAACCCACCACCAAACTGCTCATGCTGAATGATGTTACAGGCAGCATAATGTTCTCCATGGCTTCTCCAGACCCTTTCACTTCTGTCATGTGCTCAGGGTGAACCTGCTCTCATCTGTAAAAAGCACAGGGCACCAGTGGTGCATCTGCCAATTCTGGTATTCTATGGCGAATGTCAATCGAGCTGCATGCTGCTGGGCAGTGAGCTCAGGGCCCATTAGAGGACATGGGCCCTTGGGTCACCCTCATGAAGTCTTTCTGGTTGTTTGGTCAGAGACATTCACACCAGTGGCCTGCTGGAGGTCATTTTGTAGGGCTCTGGCAGTGCTCATCCTGTTCCTCCTTGCCCAAAGGAGCAGATACTGGTCCTGCTGATGGGTTATGGACCTTCTATGGCCCTCTCCAGCTCTCCTAGAGTAACTGCTTGTCTCCTGCTCCATGCCCTTGAGACTGTGCAGGGAGACACAGAAAACCTTCTGGCAATGACACATATTGATGTGCCATCCTGGAGAAGTTGGACAACCTGTGCAACCTCTGTAGGGTCCAGGTATTGCCTCATGCTACCAGTAGTGACACTGACTGTAGCCAAATGCAAAACTAGTGAAGAAACAGTCAGAAAAGATGAGGAGGGAAAAATGTCAGTGGCCTCCACCTGTTAAACCATTCCTGTTTTGGGGGTCATCTCATTGTTGCCCCTCTAGTGCATCTGTTGTTAATTTCATTAACACCACAGCAGCTGAAACTGATTAACAACCCCTCTGCTACTTAACTGACCAGATTAATATCCCATAAGTTTCATTGACTTTATGCTATACTCTGATTAAAAAGTGTTCCTTTAATTCTTTTGAGCAGTATATATATATATACATATACATATATATATATATATATATATATATATATATATATACACACATATATATACATATATATATACATATACATATACATATATATACATATACATATATATACATATACATATACATACATATATACATATATATACATATACATATATATATATACATACATATATATATACATATACATATATATATATACATACATATATATATACATATATCTATATGTATATACATACATACATATACTGCAGTTGGACAGCATGAAACTAAGAAAGACTTATAAGGAAAACGCCTACACTCACTAGTCTCATTTTGAATGCTAAAGTGTCAAATACCACAAGACTTCAGCCAAACCGAGATTAAACTTTTACCCCTCTAACAGAAGTTTCCAAGTTTGCCATTGCCTTTTCAGAACCTCATTGTCTGCATTCTTCTGACTATAATCAAGCCAAATACAAAGATTTCCACAAGGAGGAGAAGTCCTACTAAGTAGACTAATGAAAAAGGTGATTAAATAGATACAAGGTGAAAGTTAGTTACTTTAAGAACTAATCAGATGGTTTCAGTGTCATTTTTAACCTACCACATGTTCTTAGTAGCTTACACAGGTAACAATAAGAATGCACTGCTCAAAGGCGGACAAACCTCAAAGATCAGGAGTTAATTCAAGGACTCATATCTGAAAAGAAATTTACTTGATTCCTTCAGAAAGAAAATTCTAATAATTGTTTATGAATGTCTTTAAAGGCATCAACAAATTAAAAAAAATAAGATCATATGAGGGTTATTGAAAAGTTCCCATGCTTAATTTAGTGTCCCTGTTTTTTGGCATACAGTACTTATACCAGAGATAAAAAAACAAAAAACTTCTGAACATCCTCGCAAAAAAAAAAATTTATGGTTTAAGTGTAAAACTAGCTTTGCACGGTTTCTTTCACCTTGACACTACCTGGAAATTGGTGACCTCTCCTAAGTGTAATGAAATTTACTCCGTACAAGAGGTGTTCAATAATTTAGACTACATTCATATTACCAGGCTGAAGTGATTCAAATCTGATCTTTTACCTTAATCTTAATGTGATGTTTTCAGGGCTGTTTGGACACAGAAATCTGATCTTTTCATATCAGATTTGAATCACTTTCAAATGTGGTCCTAGATCGGATATATATTGTGGCCAAGTGACATGAATGAGAACAGTCATATCAGAATTCATGTGTTTTATTTTGTTTTTTTTTTTGCCTTGTCATTAACAGCCAGCACCGGTGGCACAACAGAACAACAATGGAAAAGATCTACAGCTGAGACAATGGTCACAGTCCCACCATAGCTGGTTCCTTTTTTGTACCCAGGCATCTCTTGGTGCAGCAGTGTCAGGAATAGCTGCAAAAACAGGAAAAGCTAGCTAACTGGCTTTTTTTTTTGCCTTCTTGACCTGAGCAAAATGTGATGCGTATACTAGCTATGAGCTTATCCATTTTGTTGGTTTTAAAACCATAAGTCATCTCACAAATATGTTTTTTGTAGTTGGTGATGCAAATGAGTTGTGCACAAATGTATTGATGTGCAAATGCATGCTGTTTTAGAGGACTGAACTTGTCACTGGAGATCAGGACATGTCTTTGCATGCCACACATGCAATTTGATATCATTTCATATAAAGCACTTAGACAAACAGGATGGCAAACACTTCCATCTGTATATGATGAAATTGACAGAATGACAGCATCATTCTGTCAGTAAATTTCTTACAAAGAAAGGGAAGAGGCCAAAGGAAATTCATAAGAGGTTTAATGCTATGTATGGTGATGAGACACCTTCAAAATATAAGGTGAAGTTTTGAGCCAGGCAATTTAAATGGGTTGAATGCAGATGAGACCCCCACATGAGTCATTCTTGGAGGTATTTTCACAGGAAATATGCCAGAAAGTGGATGTCATGATTATGGGAGATAATTGTGTTGAGGTTATGTTATAGACCTTGAACTTGGCATTCCAGTTTCTATAATTTTAATCTTAATCTTATTTGATGATGTCAAAGGTCAGTTCCCAATGGGTTCCCTGAAATGCAGACACTGGATCAGAAAGCACATTGCCAGGAATTTGGACACAACAACTTGAACCTTTTTAGAGAAAATCCCATCAAAATTTTCTCACGTATTGTTTTCGGGAGTGAAATGTGAGCTTACTACCATGACACCGAAACCAAACAAGTGTCCATGCAAAGGAAAAAAAATTGAATCAACGCCCCAAGTAATTTTGCATTCAGCAGTTGGCTAGAAAAGTAATTGTGACAGTTTTCCAGGATAAAATGAGAATTTATGCCACATAAGTCAACCATCACTGATGGAACCTACACTTCTACAATTAAGTTATTAGAAGAGGCCATCAAACAGCAATGCCATGGAAAACAGACAGCAGGCATGTTGCGACTTCAGGACAATGTACCATCCTACAAATCTTAAAAATTGAAAGCTGTTATCAGTGGATGTGGCTTCATAGTGTTAAACCATCCATCATACAGTTCAGACCTGGTCCCCAGTGGTCATTTTCTGTTTCAAAACTGAAGAAATTCCTACAGTGATGGCGATTTCCCAATTATAATAACCTCTAGGGGGCGGTGACGGGTTAAATGGAGGACCAAGGTGAATCCATCTATTCCGAAAGGATTAAATCAGTAAAGTCAAAATGAACAAGTATGCTGAAGTCAAAGAGGGACTACAATGAAAAATAATGTGGTGAGTTTGACCATTAGACTTTATTTTCTTAGTCAGGTAGATAAATTATTGAACACCACTCACACTTATTCATCTGTCAGTGAGAACTATTTGTCATCAGTGGTTGTATTTTGCATCTTCCCACTTGCCAGACCAATTTTGAACATCTCTAATGTGTTTTATACACTTCAGCAGGTTAAAATATTGTACCAATATAAAATGTACAAATAGTGATGTGATGTATAATTTTTAAAAGTAAAAAAAACTAAAGATTCACATGTATTTGCCTTTGCTACAAAATGACAAATGTACATATTTACAACTTGGTAGCAACTTGCATATTGACAGCTAGGTTAACTGCAGCTAGCTAGCAAACCTCCAGGGAGCTACTTCAAAAAAATGGCTTGAAAACAAATAAATAAGTAAATAAAAATAGGGGTGGAATCTTTTTCAATTACTGTACTCTGATATCCCTGTTCATAATAAAGAAAACTTGTCTTTTGAAAAGTCATTTAAATATACAACACGGTGAAAGCAGAAGATAAAGAGAATAAGATAAGTTTGGAAGTTTAGTTTAATGCTGAAAAATACATTCACTTATTAAATATAAAAGATTATTCCTTTAGATTGGCCATTAAATTGCTGCATAAATTTTTCCAGAAGGTTTTCTTTCTTGACATTTGCAAGAGTTGAATGGTAACTACTCACATCTAGGCAGTTGCAATCAAACTGGTAACGCAACTGAAATGAGAATAAACAGCTGAGTTGGTTTGTTACTATTCTCAATCTATGATGCCATTTTCAGAAAAATTTAAAGTATTGCTCAACCAGTAAAAAAAAAAAATACAATATAATATTAATGGATTCTATGTGAGGTCATTTATCATTCATTATAGATGCCTCTTGCTTTTAACAAGCATAACTGGCAGGGGAAAAAAAAAAGAGACGCTGGGGATGACAGAATGAACTAATAAAGGTCTACATGTATTAAATATTAAAAAAAGCACAGAAGATTAAAAAGTGTGTGTGTGTGTGTGTGTGTGTGTGTGTGTGTGTGTGTGTGTGTGTGTGTGTGTGTGTGTGTGTGTGTGTGTTGGGGGGGGGGTTTGAGGCTAGCTAGAAGGGGTCGCAAAAACCAGAAAAGGTAGAGTGAAACTCTGTTCATTCATCCATTTCAACACCAAGTAGAAGGCTGAATGCAAACCCAGAAAAGACATTAGCACAATGCCTAATCACCTAAGTCACCATGGGCCAGTTTACAGTCACCCAATAGACTAATATTACTGTACATCTTTGAGTTTTGGGGCAAAAAATAAAGTACCTGGAAAAAAAAATATGGAGCGTATGGGCAAACTCTATGCTCAAAGTCTTCTGGGATTGTGAAGTTGTTATGTTAACTGCTGACTCACTGTGCAGTTTTAATAACAAATCCCAAAGATGCTCAATGTTAAATAACAAACCAAAATTTTGTATGTGTATAAATGTGGCAATAAATGGCTTGACATCCTGTCCAGTTTTGGTTTCCTGCACTGGACCCTATTATGCCTTGAGAGTTACCAGTTCTACACAACCCTGAAGCGAATAAGCAGATGAGAAAACAGATAGCCATATTAAATAATCCTACACTGTGATCATTTAAATAGGTATGTGCAAACACAAAGTCAAAGGATTTTTAAAACATAAAAAAGAAGTGAAACTGCTAATGCTCTGTTCAGACCAAAAACAAAGCTCTTGAAATAGCCATGACAGAAAGTAAAAACCCGAATTAGTACAATTTGTACTTATCATAAATAAGCAAAGTACCTGTCAAAAGAATCTGTGGCCATCTTATACAGGTAGATGAAGAGCTTACTGCAATGTCTTAGGGTGGGAGACACACTATCAATCGTGATCAGATCATCTTCTAGCATCCTCTGGAAAGGCTGGGAATTGGAAGGGAAGACTGTAGCAGGACTGATTTTCTTTGAGTCGGAAAAGCAGCCCAAAAGCCGCACAGCATCAGCCAGCTTCTCATACTGAATCTCAGTGCGAAAAAAGTGTGAGTTAGCAGGCTCATATCTCATTGCTGCAGTCAAAGTGCAGAAAACCATGTGTAGCAACTCAAAAACTTGGTTTTGGTTAACTTTTTCCCAGCCACTTTTTGGAGGGCAGCACAAGGATCTCTCCATGGCAACAAGCAAAGACGTGACATAAACGAAGCCTCCAACCTTCCGGAAAACTGTCCTGGTCCGATGGCTTTCACGCAGAACCACAAGGAGTGCCTGAGTAGGGAAAACAAACAGGTGACAAATGAGAGCAATGCTGACCTAGTATCAGTAGTTCTTGACCTTTTGTTTGACAAATGTTAAATGATACAAAAACATTTCCTTCAAAACAAATAAAAAAGTAATTCAGTAAATACTATTGGAAATTATTATAAGTCATAAACAACACTCAATTCTAATAGTCCAGGTAGCCATATAAACTGAAGTCTTATCATTAAGCACTTCCTCATATATGGAAAACACAAACATATATATGTAAAATGGCAACAAGTGAAATGAAAGTAATTTTTTTACAAAGTAGAATTAGAATTACAAAGCTTTACTTTCACTGTACCAGAGCAATGAAATTGTAAAAGCTATATCTGTAAAAGTACAACAAGCAACAACAAACAAATAACATACCATAACTAAATAAAGGGTGAAAATTAAATTCACTAAAGTAACCAATGTACATACTGGAAGTAAACATTATAACAGTTCTGTGAGTTTTTAAAATTCAAATGGCTCAAGATAAAAACGATCTGTACATCTTTATTTTGTATCACCTGCCAGAGGGTAGTAGTGTGAACAATAAGTGACCAGGATAGGAAGAGACATAAATGATTTTTCCGGCTCTGTGTAGATCTTCCAAGAAGGGCACAGAGTAGCCAATGATTTTCTCTGCCATGGATATTCCCCACTACAGAGGTTTTCTGTTTGCTGCTATACAGCCAGCATATCATGCGGTTTTAATAACAAATCCCAAAGATGTTCAATGTTAAATAACAAACCAAAATTTTGTATGTGTATAAATACAGTATGCTAAAACACTCTCAATGGTTGAGTAGTAGAAGGTCAACAGCAGCTTCTCCTTCATTTACACTTTCCAGGGAAGTTTCAGAAAATGCAGTCACTGCTGGGACTTTTTGACCACTGCCAGAGTATTTCCTGTCCGGGATAGGTCCTCAGAGATGGAGGTTCCCAGGAACATAAAGGAGGTGACTCTCTCCACCAGGTAGAGTGGGGCTAGCTCTGATCTGTGCCTCCTTAAGTCAATGACCATTTTCTGTTTAGTTCTGCAGGTGCTCAGTGAGTGCAAGATTGCTCCTGGAGCATCACACTGACAGCTTCTGCACTTCATCCCTGTATACTGACTTATCATCACCAATTATGAGACCTATCACAGTGATGTCATCAGCAAACTTGATGATAGTGATGCTGGAATAATTAGATGTACAGTCATAAGTGTACAGGACATAGAGAAATGGGCTCCGTACACAGCCCTTAGTGGAGCTGGCGCTAAGTGTTAGAATTGGCTCCCACAGCTCCACCACCCTAACAGTTTGTGGACAGCAAGAAAGGAAATCCTTTATCCAAGGGGGAAAAGTTCAGGTTATGGATTAGTATGCTAGGAATGAATGTATTGAATGTCGAGCTATGATTAACAAACAGTGAACATGAACATACAGGTGCTGGTCATAAAATTAGAATATCATGACAAAGTTGATTTATTTCAGCAATTCCATTCAAAAAGTGAAACTTGTATATTAGATTCATTCATTACACACAGACTGATGTATTTCAAATGTTTATTTCTTTTAATTTTGATGATTATAACTGGCAACTAATGAAAGTCCCAAATTCAGTATCTCGGAAAATTAGAATATTGTGAAAAGGTTCAATATTGAAGACACCTGGTGCCACACTCTAATCAGCTAATTAACTAAAAACACCTGCAAAAGCCTTTAAATGGTCTCTCAGTCTAGTTCTGTAGGCTACACAATCATGGGGAAGACTGCTGACTTGACAGTTGTCCAAAAGACTACCATTGACACCTTGCACAAGGAGGGCAAGACACAAAAGGTCATTGCTAAAGAGGCTGGCTGTGCACAGAGCTCTGTGTCCAAGCACATTAATAGAGAGGCGAAGGGAAGGACAAGATGTGGTAGAAAAAAGTGTACAAGCAATAGGGATAACCACACCCTGGAGAGGATTGTGAAACAAAACCCATTCAAAACTGTGGGGGAGATTCACAAAGAGTGGACTGCAGCTGGAGTCAGTGCTTCAAGAACCACACACAGACGTATGCAAGACATGGGTTTCAGCTGTCGCATTCCTTGTGTCAAGCCACTCTTAAACAAGAGACGGCGTCCGAAGCGTCTCGCCTGGGCTAAAGACAAAAAGGACTGGACTGATGCTGAGTGGTCCAAAGTTATGTTCTCTGATTAAACTAAATTTTGCATTTCCGTTGGAAATCAAGGTCCCAGAGTCTGGTGGAAGAGAGTAGAGGCACAGAATCCACGTTGCTTGAGGTCCAGTGTAAAGTTTCCACATTCAGTGATGGTTTGGGGTGCCATGTCATCTGCTGGTGTTGGTCCATTGTGTTTTCTGAGGTCCAAGGTCAATGCAGCTGTCTACCAGGAAGTTTTAGAGCACTTCATGCTTCTTGCTGCTGACGAACTTTATGGAGATGCAGATTTCATTTTCCAACAGGACCTGGCACCTGCACACAGTGCCAAAGCTACCAGTACCTCGTTTAAGGACCATGGTATCCCTGTTCTTGATTGGCCAGCAAACTCGATTGACCATAACCCCATAGAAAATCTATGGGGTATTATGAAGAGGAGGATGCAATACACCAGACCCAACAATTCAGAAGAGCTTAAGGCCACTTTCAGAGCAACATGGGCTCTCATAACACCTGAGCAGTGCCACAGACTGATTGACTCCATGCCACGCCGCATTGCTGCAGTAATCCAGGCCAAAGGAGCCCCAACTAAATACTGAGTGCTGTACATGCTCATACTTTTCATGTTCATACCTTTCAGTTGGCCAACATTTCGTAATTGATATTCTAATTTTCCGAGATACTGAACTAAACATTTGAAATACATCAGTCTGTGTGTAATGAATGAATCTAACATACAAGTTTCACTTTTTGAATGGAATTACTGAAATAAATCAACTTTGTCATGATATTCTCATTTTATGACCAGCACCTGTAGGTCCATATTACCAGAGCAACAACCAAAAACTTTCAATTTAGATGGGAGAATCATTCATCAATACAACATAAATCAGCTGACTAAAATAATTGTATACCTATGATGCCTTGTGAGTAACTGACCTAGAATTTCACCATCAAAGCAATTATAACCGTCTTCCACAATCTGCTGTCTTATTCTTTATAGGCAGCTTCCCCTTCCACTTTCAATTGCCATCCCTAACTCAGGATGCTTTATTGCCCCAGAAAGGAAATATGTTACAGGGGTGCCAACATTTGCTGTTATTGTTTTAAACCAAAATTGATGTTCATAAAATATTTCTATACCTTCCCTATCACACAGGTATCATTTAAGAAGAGTCAACAATGGACGAACAGATGGTCATTGGAGCATTTAGTATGAATATTAGACATTAAAAGATATCTAAAATGAAACATTGGAAATTGAGCACCACAGTAAAAGTCATGATTAGCAGCATACGAACACATGTGCAGTAACCTGAAGGGTAGATGAGCATGGAGAAGTACTGGACGATCGAGGGATTAAGAAAGCTTACGCAGCCCCAAGATGTTTTGAAAAAAGCTGTTGTCTTCAAAAGACACCTTGACAGAAAGCAAATTCAGATTACACAACATGTGAAAACTGTAAACTGCACATTTTGGTTGGCTTTTACAGAAGAGGGACAATTACTAAGCAGAACAAAAGAAATAAGAAAATTACTTAGAGGAAGATATGGAAAATTGTAACAGGTCGAACAAAACTTTAAATTCCTCTGAATGAAGCTGTTTTTTCCATTAAATTTGTCCTTCATACAGTATATGCAAGACGTGTATGTATCCTTAAAAGCAGGAACATCATGCAGCTGTGAACAGCTTGAGGAATCTTGAGATTTGGTTTATAAAATTCTGGAGCATACTGATTAATTAAGGTTTGGAAAGACAATTTGCATGGCTGCTCTGCACACTCTCGTTAATGCAACATTTGTTTGTCTGTGCTACTCAGAAAAGGATCCCTTGTCTCCCAACTATGTTGCTTATTTTTTTCCTCCCTACAATTAAACAAAACTCTGCCATGATTGTGAGTTGTAGATGTAGCAACCTACATGTACTATATATAAGCAAGCTGCATCATTCTTTGATTTCATTGCACGATGTACAGTAGCCACAAGTCTGCCATTACTGTAAAATGTCTAGTTTAACATTTAAATCAGATACAAATATGCTTCAAACATGCTTTCTAAAATGAAAAGTATAGAAAGCCAAAAACTATAGAATATACTACATGTACATATTCAATGGTGCAAATAGTGATGTGCTTTGCCATGCATAGTTAAAAGCAACCTTTTCCTCTTTAGGTTTATTTTCCTGGTTGTGCACAAGTTTTTAAATAAATTACAATTGTTCACATTTCCAAAATCTAAAATCAAAGAAACCGAGCACAACTCATTATTTAGCTTTCTATGGTTTGCTCAAGTTATTAAATTTTAATCTAATCCACCCCGTTTCATTTTTTTTATTTTATTTTATTTAACAATGCATAAAACAGAAGCCTTCATTTTGACATAAGGTTACTCTCACATACAGTGCAGTTGGCTTTTTCCTACTTGGCTCTTAGTCAACACGTCAGCTAGTGCATGAGGGAGATTGAATATCAGAAGTAATGGACAAGTCAACTGACAGATTGATGCTCTACAGTGACAGAGAAAGAGGAGATAAAAGTGAAGAGAGTTGGAGATTTTAAACAGGAAACTGAGACTGTGGCTTAATAGTGCCATACAGATAGTGAAACACAAAAAGACAGGTATTGTATATTGATGCACCAAAATTAAAATTCTTGGTAAAACATGAAAATTAAGTTTAAAAAACGCTGAACCAAATACCAAAATCCAAATACTTTTTATCAATTTTTGCCAATTTGTTTTTTCACCATTTTACTTTTGAGACTGAATTATAACTCCCATGCACCCTCCAGGACTCTGCTAAGGGTGAAGAGCTGGTCCACTGTTCCGCGACCAGGACGAAAACCACACTGTTCCTCCTGAATCCGAGGTTCGACTATCCGACGGACCCTCCTCTCCAGAACCCCCGAATAGACTTTTCCAGGGAGGCTGAGGAGTGTGATCCCTCTATAGTTGGAACACACCCTCCGGTCCCCCTTTTTAAAGAGGGGACCACCACCCCGGTCTGCCAATCCAGAGGCACTGTCCCCGATGTCCATGCGATGTTGCAGAGACGTGTCAACCAAGACAGTCCTACAACATCCAGAGCCTTAAGGAACTCTGGGCATATCTCATCCACCCCCGGGGCCCTGCCACCAAGGAGTTTTTTGACCACCTCAGTGACTTCAGTCCCAGAGATGGGACAGCCCACCTCAGAGTCCCCAGGCTCTGCTTCCTCATTGGAAGGCATGTTAGTGGGATTGAGGAGGTCTTGAAGTACTCCTCCCACCGACCCTAACGCCCGAAGTGAGGTCAGCAGCGCACCATCCCCACCATATACGGTGTTGACACTGCACTGCTTCCCCCTCCTGAGACGCCGGACGGTGGACCAGAATCTCCTCGAAGCCGTCCGAAAGTCGTTCTCCATGGCCTCTCCAAACTCCTCCCATGCCCGAGTTTTTGCCTCAGCAACAACCGAAGCCGCGTTCTGCTTGGCCTGCCGGTACCTATCAGCTGCCTCCAGAGACCCACAGGACAAAAAAGTCCTATAGGACTCCTTCTTCAGCTTGACGGCATCCCTCACCGCTGGTGTCCACCAACGGGTTCGGGATTGCCGCCACGACAGGCACCGACCACCTTGCGGCCACAGCTCCGGTCAGCCGCCTCAACAATAGAGGCACGGAACATGGCCCATTGGACTCAATGTCCCCACCTCCCTCGGGACGGGTTGAAGTTCTGCCGGAGGTGGGAATTGAAGCTACTTCTGACAGGGGACTCTGCCAGCCGTTCCCAGCAGACCCTCACAACACGTTTGGGCCTACCAGGTCTGACCGGCATCTTCCCCCACCATCGAAGCCAACTCACCACCAGGTGGTGATCAGTTGACAGCTCCGCCCCTCTCTTCACCCGAAAGTGTCCAAGACATATGGCGCAAGTCCACGACACGACCACAAAGTCGATCATCGACCTGAGGCCTAGGGTGTCCTGGTGCCAAGTGCACATATGAACACCCTTATGCTTGAACATGGTGTTCGTTATGGACAATTCATGACGAGCACAGAAGTCCAATAACAAAACACCGCTCGGGTTCAGATCGGGGGGGGCCATTCCTCCCAATCACGCCCTTCCAGGTCTCACTGTCATTGCCCACGTGAGCATTGAAGTCTCCCAGCAAAACGAGGGAATCCCAGAAGGTATGCCCTCTAGCAACCCTCCAGAGACTCCAAAAGGGTGGATACTCCAAACTGCTGTTCGCATACGCACAAACAACAGTCAGGACCCTTCCCCACCCAAGGCGGAGGGAGGCCACCCTCGCCCACGGGGTAAACCCCAATGCACAGGCTCAGTGGGGGCAATAAGTATGCCCACACCTGCTCTGCGCCTCTCACCGGGGGCAACTCCAGAGTGGTAGAGAGTCCAGCCCCTCTCAAGAAGATTGGTTCCAGAGTCCAAGCTGTGCGTCGAGGTGAGTCCGACTATATCTAGCCGGAATCTCGACCTCGCGCACTAGCTCAGGCTCCTTCCCCTTCAGAGAGGTGACATTCCACGTCCCAAGAGCCAGTTTCTGTAGCCGAGGATCAGACCGCCAAGGTCCCCGCCTTCGGCCACCACCCAACTCACACTGCACCCAACCTCCTTGGCCCCTCCCATAGGTGGTGAGCCCATGGGGAGGCATGTGTCCCTCGGGGAATCCTGTGGGGGGTGCTCCGGGAGTATGGGGTACCGGACCCCCTGATAAGAGCTGTTCGGTCTCTGTACAACCGGTGTCAGAGCTTGGTCCGCATTGCCGGCAGTAAGTCGAGCCCGCTTCCAGTGAGAGTTGGACTCCGCCAGGGCTGCCCTTTGTCACCGATTCTGTTCATAACTTTTATGGACAGAATTTCTAGGCGCAGCCAAGGTGTTGAAGGGGTCCGGTTTGGTGGACTCAGGATTGGGTCACTGCTTTTTGCAGATGATGTTGTCCTGTTTGCTTCATCAGGCCGTGATCTTCAGCTCTCTCTGGATCGGTTCGCAGCTGAGTGTGAAGCGGCTGGGATGAGAATCAGCACCTCCAAATCCGAGCATGGTCCTCAGCCGGAAAAGGGTGGAGTGCCCTCTCAGGGTTGGGGGAGAGATCCTGCCCCAAGTGAAGGAGTTCAAGTATCTCGGGGTCTTGTTCACGAGTGAGGGAAGAATGGAGCGTGAGATCGACAGGCGGATCGGTGCGGCATCCGCAGTGATGCGGGCTCTGCATCGGTCTGTCTTGGTGAAAAAGGATGTCTGGGCTTTCCCTTAAAGATAGGGTGAGAAGCTCAGTCATCCGGGAGGGGCTCAGAGTAGAGCCGCTGCTCCTCTGCATCGAGAGGAGTCAGATGAGGTGGCTCAGGCATCTGATCAGGATGCCTCCTGGACGCCTCCCTGGTGAGGTGTTCCGGGCACGTCCAACTGGGAGGAGGCCCCGGGGAAGACCCAGGACACGCTGGAGGGACTATGTCTCCGGCTGGCCTGGGAACGCTTGGGATTCTCCGGAAGAGCTGGAAGAAGTGGCCGGGGAGAGGGAAGTCTGGGCCTCTCTGCTTAAGCTGGTACCCCCACGACCCGACCTCGGATAAGCGGAAGAGGATGGATGGATGGATGGATGGACTGAATTATAACATTTTAAGCTGATGAAATATCCTTCACTGCGGTGGGCTGGCGCCCTGCCCGGGGTTTGTTTCCTGCCTTGCGCCCTGTGTTGGCTGGGATTGGCTCCAGCAGACCCCCATGACCCTGTAGTTAGGATATAGCGGGTTGGAAAATGGATGGATGGATGGAAATATCTTTCATTATTATACACGTTGTTGTCGACTTACAACTACATTCAGTTTCGACAGACTGGTCATAAGCAGAGATCTGGTGTATGTATTCAAACCTGACCATATGTACAGTACTGTAAGTCCCTTAAGTTATATTGTTTGTTTTATGTCTGTTATTATCATCATTCTTAGCACATTATGTAGATTTTCTATCTTTTTTCTTGTGTAAATGACTTTTTATTTTATTATTCTGTTTCATTGTTACTGTTGCTTGCATAGTTGCCAAACCTTTAACAGCTTCACAAATCCTTTCTTTGTATTACGTTACGTCATCTGTTTTTCACCTCTCCCAGTGTTCACTGTTAACTGTGAGAGGAGAAATCGTACCAGCGGAGTTTGAGCACTCTGTTTAAACATTTCAGCCTGTTGATAACAAACATTAACAGACAATGGAGTTCAGTGTGGTTTCATTATCCCTTTGTGGCAGTTTGCACAAAGTGAACACAGGTTACAATGGGATAACTTAAAGTCACATGCAATCACATTTGCTTTCTTTCCTTCCTCATACTGCTTGATCACCTTCATTTTTGTATTGAGATCAATTGCCTTTTTTCCTGTAATTGTAAGACAACTGTAACTGAACATAGTCAAAACTGCTGCAGGTAATAAACTGAGATCAAAATGAATAAGTCACATCATACGGAGCTGGCATGGCAAAAACTGTTGTTTGCCTGTGAGATGTTGTACCGGTTATAAGTCGAATTGTCGTAAGATGCATAGGCTGTTAAGTCGACGACTACTTAGTTAGTTGTACCCAAGAGAACAAATTTATCAAACTTAAGTGAAAACAGGTGAATGAATAAATACATACATAAAACAGTAATGCAATAGTGCTTTGTAAATAATAAATAACTTAACAGTACAGTATATAAATTAATCAACCAATGTACACTATCTCTTCATGCTGAGAATGCTTAAACTGTCATAAACAGGTAGGTGAAAAGTGCCAAAAGCTTGGTCAAATTACTTGGTTGAAATGACTGTGGCCTTGTTTGCTGGCTTGTAAATATCATGATCTTATACCGAGCCATTAACCAATTGGTAATGTGTTTCTAATAATGCGTAACTTGTACATAAAGTATGCACTAATGCAGCATTCCATACATCTCAGAAGTCAGATGTCAGAGTTGGGAATGACATTACACCCAAGCTAAATGCATTCCAGTAAAACATTTGGCAAAAAACCAATATGGACGCCCCCAGAAAAAACTTTGTTGTGCTTGTTCTTTCAGAATACAGACAACTACTGAGCAATGCATTTGGTAGTGTTTTGGGCATCCAAACAAGTAGCAAATGTTCACAGATAGAGGTTGGACAGAATTGTGTGTATAACTGATTTAACGGATACTAACAGACAGAAGTACTAATAATAATAAACAGTATATTATAGTTTTTACTAAGGTTCACGGGATATGTGATAATGTGAAGTCAAATTTGGACATGATAGAACAGCGGCAAGTTTCTAAGCAGGAAGTCCAAATTGTGGGGTCACTGCAGTTGAAAATTCCGACTAGGAACTTGAAAACTACAACACAGCATGAGTCCAATTGATCCCGATCATTTATTAAGTTCAACCTGTTCACACAGCGTTTCTTTGCATCCCAATTCTGTTTATCCTGGTATAATCCCTTCCCCTTTTTCCTTCCTTTGTCTATTTGCTTTGCTTTTATAAAAGCATTGAGGTTTTACTGCCATGTAAAAAAAGTTTGTTGAATGGGGTCAAAAATTTTTTATCAAGGTAAGTTCAAATTTTTAGTCTACAACATTCAAAATGTCTAGAAAAGTTGATTTTAGCATGTTTGTATGTGTGTGTGTGGAAAACCAAAATTGATTTCCATGTCTTAAAATTAACTGTTATTTTTGTGTAGTGTCCCAACATAGATAGAATTTTTCAGAATAAGTGGTTTCAGAGATATCTGCTTTGAATGTAGAGACCTATATAAAATGAAAATTTCAGAAAAAATGGACTTACAGTATCTTCTTCAAACAAGTTGCATCATGTGTGCCTTGTAATAAGCTCCTGGTCTATGTTTTTGGTCCAGTTTGCTACTTAACACCATATCCTTCAAAAACTGTCTGACATATATCCAATGATAACTGCTTTAAAAATTGTTTAATGTAATGTTTTATAGTCTGCTCTGTTTAGTCATGGAAAGAGGCTTACTGATTTGCAAAATTTCTGCATGACAAGTTTTTGAGATACATAATTTATTTAATTTCATTACACATGTAAAATACACACAGGGGCATACACAAGTGGGCACGCACACATACAAACACCTACTCACCCTCATGAAATTAAACACGTGAAAGTAGCTGACAACAAACCAGAGCATATGCTGATAATGATGAGAAAGAAATGAAACACACACACACACACATTCCTAGATCTGTAAAGGTCAACGTAGACATAGGCATTAAGCCACCCCTGCCTATCTGTGCAGTTTGTTTACTTTATTTGATCCAATGTGTTTAGTTTCTATTAAATAGTATTTAATCATTTGCACTGTACTGCATTTTTTCCAATGAGTGATTTCCATCTGCATCAATAAAGTGTAATTTACATGGAAGTGCCTATTTTTGCGGCATGTCACTACTACTGAAATTACATGCTGTAAACAAACCAGTACAACCATCCCATGGTATCCATGTCTCATAATGCAATGTGGTGTGACACATCGTATGATCCCTATAAAACAGGAGGCATGATTCAAAGTGTCATCCATAACCAATCTAGAAGGATGAAATAAAAACAGCATCACATACAAGCCAAAAAATTAAGTAATTTTACTTATTCAGCCAAACACGATTTTCCACTATATTTGGCAGAACACTTTAAGTACATGAAAATCTGGTGCATCCCTAGTACTGTAGGTGTATGGCAGCACTACCAGCTGTTGAATTTTTTTTCCCCTTTAGATTGTTGTATTCAATTCAGTTTGTTTTATATAGTACATTCCTATGGACAAGCTTGAGACATTTTAATGTGATTTCCAAAAAATGTTAAGAAAGAAAAAAATTAAGAAAGATTAAGGCTTCACCGTAGAGTCACACCCAAAGCCAAATTTAGTGGAAAATCTGAAGTGTCATGTGTGCTGTGCAACTTATTCTATATAAGGCAGAAAGTCAATGTTTACATTACAAGTCATTCCTGCCCAGTTCACACAGAGCTTTGATTCCACTAATGCTGACAATTAAACTTTACTTTTATTGACAGACAGGTGCTTTATCCCACAAGATATCTGTCAGAATAGTAAAGATAACAATGTTAAATATTTAGTAAGAAAAATGCATGTTTAGCAAATACAGGAAAACTGTTTAGTTAGTCTACTTAGCAATGCAGCTCTTGAATATAAATTAGAAGGATCCCATAGACAGCTACACTCAAAGTGCAATTTCTGAAAATGTATTCAGAGAAATTAAAACAGATAAACCTGTAATTTTAAATCAAAAATGGTTATGACTAAGATGGTAGTGTGTTGATTTTTCAAAACTTTTAGCTGTTTTGGCAGTAGAGCAGATGAGAATTAATTTATAAACTTGACATTTTTCCCTCTTCTGCTAAATGGTACGGTACATAGGCTGTTGAATACAACTTTAGTCCTTAGTACTTAGTACTTTTACATTCCATTATTTCTTCATCTATTTGTTAATCCTTCCCATCCCTAATCTGTATTTTGTGCTAGGCAGTGAATATTCCTTTTTAAATAAATATTGATTTATCTAAAAATATAAGGCATTTTAATGCAACAGTAACAGAAAATAAATTAAGTAAAACAAAGGAAGGGGCTAAAACAAACACCTCCTAAATGATGTACATATCTGATCAGAGGTAGAAGGAACAAAAGTTTATGACTTTTTGAATAGCAGTTTTAATTTGGGCACATGATCAGTTTGTATTCCCAGTATTGACCCCTGCTTTATTTGTTCTGACTAGCAATTCCTCTTCAGATCTTTTTTGCTTGCCTATGCCTGCCAGTTTCCATCCTGTGGAAAACCAAATGTAGCAGAACACAAACTACAGACATTTATAGTGTACTAAGAACTCTCTTATTAGTTATGCTGAGTTCAGTCTGTGAATTTTGAATAGTGCTGAAGAACATGTACTATGAAACCATGTTCAATTGTTATCCTAGCCAAAGGATTTGTTTCAGTCTCCAATAGCAGCTGGAAAAAATTATTACTTCTCGTTACTTGTGGTGCTTTGTAAGAGACATGCCTTAACCTTTACAACTAACAGTTTCAGATTACTGGCCAGAGCCTGAAAGTCTGGTCATGCTGAACAGTAGGGCAGTGCAGTTTGGGAAAGTTTAAGTGCAAAGCAGGATTCAGAGTATTTTACTAAGTTAGAAAGTAAAGCTTTTGATTCCCATGGGAATTACCTTGTCTTGTGTAATAAGGAACTAGTAGAAATGCTGTGTTTTCAGAAATTGTAAAAATGGAGCTGCCTAGCTAGAAGAAAGAAAGCATGATTGCCTTTTAGACTTTTTTCAAAACGAGTTCTCTTGGTTTTTAGTTTAATTCAGTTGATGCTTAGCTGCAGAAATGCAGCTTACAGTAGCTTTTCGGACACTTTTGGTTGCAAAATTAGAAATTTTCTATCTGCTGCTTAAATGCTGGACGTTTTCCAAAGCACTCTTGTGCTCTGGCAAGAAATCTTTATTTTTTGTTTTTCAATTAAGGGAAAATAATTTGCACCTAAAGTAAAGAAGTTGGCTTGGTAGTGTCATCTGGAACTGAACGAAGTCTGTATGAACCCACTCACAGTGTTTAGAATTCTATATATTGTTTTTATTTGCTACTATTGGATGTTAATAGACATGATTTTTAAGTAAAAGCCTGAAGCATTGAAGAGTAGTACAAGTGATTATTCTTTACCTAGCTGGGGTCCCTTAAGGATATAAAGAATGCTTTGTTAAATCCTCTATTGGTGGATTAAGTAGGATAAACTAGGTTGAAGTAAAGGGGTGGAAAAAATAAAAACATTCAGAGTCAGCAAGGTAGCATGCCTTTAGATGTCCCATGGATGGAATATGTGGTCTACAATATGAACAGTGATACAGATAAAAAGCTAAAGGTAACAGTTGCATAGCTGGTTTTGACATTTTTTCCTATCCCTCATTAAGAAAAGAAACTAAGAAGTTAGTTGGTGCCTTTTGTGTTAGGCGCATGCCATGGATAATCTGATAACATAATAAAATGCACTTCTTGGAGTACTGTAGGAGAATCTGACAGTGGCAAAAGTGCTCCATACGTTGACTAACAACAGTATAATTACCGTCACTGGAACAAAAGCAGCCACTTTTTTTCCAAAAATCTAACTTCAGTGTTGCAGAAGGCCATACTCTATCCCAGTATGAATCAACCAATTCATGCATACACCCACACTTATTTACAGCGAACCAACTATGAGTTTAAAATTAACCTTAATATGTGTGTGTTTGGGATGTAAAAGGAGTAGCCAACAAACATCAATGCAGACCTAAGGAAAATGTATAAAGTATAAACAGGCAGTGAGCAGGCAAGGATCACTGCAATATAATATTGCTCTGAAGTTAACAAAAAAAAATTATATAAAATAATAACAGTACTGAGGTATACAGTACTTTTCTAACTTATTACGTCTGTGTTTAAAATAATCAAAATCAATACTGTAGTACACAGGTTAGCACTGCTGATTCACAGTTCCATGTTCAAAGTACTTGCCATCAATTCCATGAAAAGTCTTAATTTCCAGGTCCAATGCCCTATTTGCTATTTTGTAACATTGTAGAAATCCTTTGAGGATAATTATTTATTTTGCACTCATTAGCATCCTTACCTTTGTCTCTATTATATAAGAATATTCATAAAACTTACTCTCAGGATGTCTGTTTTGAGCTGCAGTTCTGTAGGTGGGGCAGAGTGCATCAGTCCTAATAAGGTCCCCATGTCATCATCTCCACTAGGTGACAAAACCAGCTGCTGGATAATCATCAAGGCCTGTTCTCTACATTGTGGGTATTTCACAATGTTGTGTACACACCTGGCACCTCCAAATTCACGAAAGACAGCTAAAAAGGAAAATTATATTTTAGAAATATAAACAAGTTAAGAAGTGAACAGTATGCATTAACAGGTTGATAAATGTCTTTTGTATAAATTGGATCATTCAGATTTAGATAATTAGAACAGGACAGGCTTATTAGTGAATGGTAACATAAACCTGCACTGGGCACTAAAACTTGTATGGCACAAATATAGGGTCACCATACAACTCATCCTACAAGAATATCTGAACTGGGGAGAAAACCCACTGAAACAAGGGAAAAAAATTCAAAATTCACACAGAAAACATTTTGCTCTTACTAGTAAAAGATGTAAGCTAAAATTACTTCATGCAGACCATCATGCACACATTTGGAGTAACATTATTTAAAATATATATTTAGCAACAACATAAATATTACACAAGGAGTGTAATTTTCAAGACTTCAATCATGCTAAATAGAATATGTAAGATGTAGATATATGCATTTTAGTATCACAAACTGATTGTAAAATAATAGAGGTAGTTGACTGTCAAAAAAGCGGGTGAAGGGGCAGACACTCTAGTAATGTGTTATAAGACAAAAATTAAAATGAAGGTAAATACAAATAAGACGGTCAATCCTCTATTAATTTCCGGGTCAGAGTAAATCAAGTCTGTCTTAACAAACTTTAGCACAACAAAGGAACCAATCAAGGATAGTATGACTGCCTTTTGTAGGGCATGCTAATTCACACACCTAAACTCACCAAAAAGTGGAGTTAACAAAACCAGAGTTCATGGAGGAAAAACCCTATGCAGAGAATGTACGGTATGCAAACTGCACTAAGCCAATGACTGGGGCAAGAGTCAAGCAGTCTCCTGCAGTTGAGAGACCACCACGCTAAGCACTACGCAACTGTGCTATCCAGAGACAATCAATTTACTGTAGACAACAAATACCTACTTTAGATGGGAATTTTTTGTTCCCTTAATTAAGTGAGGAATATTTGATGTATACAGAAACACACAAACTGGCACATTCAACTCTGATTTGTGAGAAAATACTTTCATTTAAATGTACTAAACACTTTAAGTTTAAATTACAACCTATTTGTACCTACGTTTAACTTTAAGAATGTTAAAATTTGATAGCTCACACTTTTTAAAAAAAAAAAAAAGTGTTCAACTTGTTGGGTTTGCCGTTGTTTTTACTTTGAGAGACTGGGAAAGTAGCACAATATTCAATGTAAAACACACTGAATACATTACTACTGGAGCCATTTTTTTCCCATTTCAAGGCACAGTTTAGTGCCAAAAATGTTTTCTGAGTTTTTCCTTTGTAGTCCAAGGTGAGTAATGTCAGGATACCCAGACTATATGAACATTTCTCCAACCTCCAAAAGTACAAATTAGTGCCATAAGTAAAAGCTCTAATGCAGGTGGCATGGCAAGTTTTACTTACAGTGAATAAATTTTATTTTCACGTTAACATTCATTTGCAGTCAAGGAGCTGACACAAAACTGATTAAAATCTTCATGATTTCACAGCAGGAAAATTCTAATGAAATTCTAACTTATCAGGTCTAAACATTAGTTTTCTGAAATCGGCATACTACGTAGGTGTTATTTTTGACACCAATATGTTTTTATCAAACAGGCATCACAACACCTTCTAAAACACGTCTTTCCCATCTTAAAAGTATCAGAAAATTAAGACAGTTTCTAAATCGGAAGGATACCAAGAAATGAATTCATGCATTTATATCTAGCACAAGAGATGACTGTAATATGTTATTCACAGGCTGTTCAAAGCATTCTATATGCAACTCAAAGTCATTTCCATATGCTGGTACAAGAATCATTAGTAGAACTATAAAGTACAACCAAACAACTCACCTTTTTAGGTGGCTTCTAGTTAAACTTAGGGCTGATCTCAATATCTGCCTTCTGATATACAAAACTTAAAATTGCCTAGGCCCTACTTACCTAGCTGAACTTTACAGTACATATCAACCAGAACACACATTAAGATCTCAGGATGCCAGTACACTAAAAAAAAATCAAGGATTAATACAATAAATGTGAAAGGCAGAGCTTTTAGCTACAAGGCCCCAAAACTGTGGAATAATTTTTAAATAAAATATCCTTCTTTAGTCTCAGCTTTTAAATCCAGGATGAAAACTCACTACTTTTGTTTAGTATACCCTGAATGGAGCTGCTGATTAGTTGTGCATGCGGCATCTCATTTTAACAAAGACATATAATTATTACACTGTAAAATGTTCTCTAGAACTATGATTGTTTTTTTGTCTTTTTACTTTGTTTTATTACTGGCTATGGTCCTCCTTTTTCTCCAAGAATGCTGTTGAATGGACTTTTTCCCTTCTCTGCTGTCTTCTGGCCATGGGTGAATGATAATATTAATTGATATACACTGTTGTGATCCCTTTTTATTCACCAGTTTGAAATCACTTTGTTTTAACTTTATGTCTAAACTAATCTGTATCTTAATATGAATGCACTATATGAAATTTCTAATTTGTACAGTTTGTAATTATATTTTAACTGTGAACGTATTACAGCACTCTGAGTCTATACATAAATTTGATTTGAGCGGATTTGAACTGAATTGAAATTCTACTCGCATCTTACATTAATTAGTTCACCAACATTTTCTTTTTCCCTGTTATCTTTGTCAATATACTGTTGAAATAAAACTAGCATGGAATTAAGTTTTTTGGTTGGCTGCAAAGATGGCACAGGGATGGGTAACATTGCTGATACATAGTTCCAACAACATGGATTCAAATTCCAGCTAGGCGACTGCCTATGAGAAATCTGAACATTCCCATATGGCTACAAAATAATCCATTTTGCCCCCATATCCCAATGTCTAGCATGCTAGGTTTAACCAGCAAATCCAAATTTGTCTGGTGTGAGCCTGCACTGTGATGGACTGGAATGCCATTCAGGCCTGATCTCTGACTCAGAAAAAAGACACATAAATGTTTATCACAAATCTTGCTTTGTGAAAAAAGAAAAATTAAAATGTGGATTTTTAGCTTTTTTAAAAAAGCAGAAAATGTGTAGCAAAATTACAGTCTCCCATATACCTTAAAGTTCGAGCATTCTTACCTTTGAAATGCTTGAGTGCCTGGATAAACTAACAGTAATAATTAAAAGTTAATTACACAGAATCTCTAGTGTAAGTGTAGCTAAAAATAAAATATTGGTGGACTGTTCAAATTTACATCTAAAATATATAATTGGGGAAAAAGTACTATTTCATTCTTTGATTTTGACTGCATAAAAAAAATAATTCATTTTTGGAAGGTGCTTAAGACAAAAAGCACAGGAATACTTTTGCTCTATTTATCTTTAGCTAAATTTCCCCTGAAAAGAGACATTTTCTTTACTCTAGCATCAATGGACTCAGGCAATCTTAAAGTAATCACCTTATTAGAAATTTTCTAGGAGAAAGAGTTCTTAGGAAGGCTTACTGTCTGCTGAAAGCCACATTTAATCCCCTCAATGTTGACATAAACAGGCGGGAGTTGCACGTTTCTACTCCTTTATTTTTTTAATAAATCTGACAGCACATAGTAATGTGTCAGCTAATTAAATTAAATCTCAATTACATGGCAATTCTAAAAGGTCACAGAGAAGCCAGATCGAGCACATTTGCATACTGCTCAGTCTGCCATTAAGACTTCTTTTTTCAATCACTGTTGCTTTTGGATTAGCAGCTTCAAGTTTTTACTTCAGGTTTTTCATAATATACAGGGTGTGCCAGCTAAAGTGAAGGAGTGTCATCTGTCTTATGACCTCAACAGGTCCATTATAAAGATTCAAACAAAAGAGGGAGTTAATACAACCAACCTATAGCAGGAATGTCTAAGGAGCTGTATGCGTCTACATGCAGAAGGACCAGTTCTTTATAGTTTTGGTAGGTGCTAGTATATTTCTCTTTCAGAAAAAAAAACAGTTTGGAGACTGAAAATACAAAATATTACTACTGTATAATTCTATAATAGCATGACATAATAGAGTGTTGATTAATAAAGTTACATTCTGGGTCATACTTCTTATGAACAATCAGTATATTGATTCAGACTATCAACAAGGCATCTGCCAAAAAAATAAGTGCTTTAGGTGGCCCAGAATGTGATGAGTTATAATAATGCATACCAGCAGAGTGGACAGTTTACTTTGTAATAGTATTATATAACAACAATACCACAAAACCTGTGCAAAACAATCAAGACAATATAACATTTTTAAACCTGCTAAAACCAATTCAGGGTTGTGGGGAGCCACAGTCTCTCTCAGTGTGCAACGCTGCAACTGAAGATTCAACACATTTATGTTAAGAAAAGAAAACCTATTTGATTTAAAAAAGTCAAATTTTCTGTTTCTCTAATGAACACACTAGAAGCAATGCTACAAAAGTGGATGTAGTATACAGTGATCCCTCGCTATATCACGCTTCGACTTTCGCGGCTTCACTCTATCTCGATTTTTTCTCATACACGCTTATGTCACTACACATGCGCTTTCTGAGAACTTTTATCTAAGCCCCACGATGGCTCCTAAACGTGCTGCTTTTTTTAAGCCTTCTGACAATAAAACTAAGTGCCGGAGGAAGCTGCTTACTATCCAGGAGAAGGTGAAACTCTTGGATATGATCAAAGATGGCAAAACCCTATAAAAGCCTCCTCACGCATATGAAAAGACAGCGCCAGCTACTGCCTATCAAGATGTTCTTCAGCCGCGCACCCAGACACCCACTGCCTACTCCTAATACTCCTTCAGCAGAAGAAGTTAACGACGCACCTGCTGAAGATACTGCACTACCTGAAGACTCTCCTACTGAGGTGGTGCCTTCATAGATTAGTGGTTGTGTGTAAGAACTGTGTGTGTGTGTGTAATTAAATGTACAGTACAATAATCTACTATATAAAAGTGGTTGGGATTGTCCTTCCGTCCCGTGAGTGCAAAGCGTAGCGGTATTCCGCTTATCACATACTTACTACTTGAGGCTTGTGTTACGAAGCGACGTGATGTGAGCAGAGTTCTGGTGCTCTCATCGTTCCCTTGCTTTTGTGTGCGATGCACTGGAAAAATAGACAAAATTATGTCTCTGGAAATAATTAATGTTGATAGAGTACAAATGCCTCACCGCATAGTAAATATCAGGGGAGATGGTGCTTGCTTATTCTCATCTATAGCTTATTTAGTGCATGAAACACCGTCTTTAGCGGTACAGATTTGGGCTGACATTGTACGACTTTGGACAGGCACTCGAGGGGATAAAAAAACTTAGGTTTTCGGGAGATGTTATGAATGGGCACTTTGATGTTCTCATTCCCTACACTTACATGCCTGATATACACATGGAGCGCATACAAATTGAGGATAAAAGTCGGTTGCCTTAAAAGTCGGGTGAGCCTAGTAATAATATGATATTTGTAACGTCTAATATGTCTTATTTTCTCTTATTTTGTCTAATGTATTGGGTAATACGAGTGTAATGGTGACTAAAGGGTGTTATTTCATGTCTAGAGGGCTCTAATAATATTAAAAAACGCATTTAGAAGGTTGTAAACAGGTTTTCTATACTCTAACTGCAAAAGTATTCGATTTATAAATTAAGAATCCTACTTCGCGGAAATTCATTTATCACGGTAGAGTCTGGAACAGATTAACCGTGATAAATGAGGGTTCACTGTATTTATATTCCTATTCTACAGACTAAAATTTTTCAATAAAAAATTACATTATACTAATACTATTTAAAAAAACCTTAAGACACCAAAATCCAAGGTATCTTCTCAAAAAATACAAAAATACCAACATCAACACCACAGTGTGCATTTCTGTCAAACAACCTGGCCACAACACAGTTTATCACTTTAAGTAGGTTAGAAAAGTGCTATACAAATGTAATTAATTAGTTAAAGGGACGTACACAGTGACAATGAATGCCTCTTCTGTAGCACTTCATTCCTTCATTTTTAACACCTGCTTAACCATTTCATAGTCAATTGGGAGGTGATGCATTTAAACTGTTTCTGTAAAGCCCAATACAGAACTGGAAGCACCAAGAACTCTGGTCAGGTGAGAGAAGCATGGCACAGTGCAGGAAAAACTGCTGAAGTAGACTGACAATAAGTACGAATTACTACATTATGTAAGCTCAGTAATGCTAACATTGTTTTCTTAGTTTATAAAGAATGGGTGGCCAGATTTTCATAGAACCAATACAGGACACATCTTTTTTCAAATTTGAATGTTCTTTTATAACTTTTATAATGGTTAAATAAGAATCTACACCTGTAGCTGTGACCTACCTCATTGGTGCTGTAAAATACAACAACTCCAAAGTAGTCTTTAGCTCATTTTTATCCATATTTCATCAGTTACTCAAAGAAGTTACAACCAGCAAAGAAAACCTATAGAAAAATGGATTTTACTTGGAAACAAATTACACATTAGAAGAGACCAGACAGCTTATTTTCTAAATTAAAAGGTATTTTTAAAAGAATTTAACCACTCCTTTTATTATGTGTGTTTGCATAACACCATTTCTGTCTGTTAGTATGACAATCTATTTGTATGTCATTTGCAATTTCACAGACACACATGTTACTCTGCAGAAAAGTGGCTGGTACACCTGAACAGTTCAGATGTACTGGTATGGTAGTCCTTCACAGAAATATATATATATATATATATATATATATATATATATATATATATATTTATATATTTATATATTCATATATATATTTATATATTCATATTTATATATTTATATATTTATATATTTATATATATATATATATATATATATATATATATATAAGACAAAAGAAGAAAAGATCATTCAGTCCATGAATCCATTTGATTGGCACTTTGCTAAGGTATCCCAATATCAATAGGGAGACAAGACATGATCTTCTAGGAAGACAATTTCAACATCTAGCGAGAGACATTTTAACATCACACGAGACAAGGCAGTGAGACAATATTTAAAACAAGTTCACGGTCATCTAACCAAGCAATTGTTGGAATGCTTTTGGCAGACACGCTTCATGTGCTCACAGCTCTTAAACCAATGATAAGTGAGAAGTAGAACCCGCAGATCGCCAGGAGCAGCAGGAGCAAGCCAGCAGATGATCTGTCCGCTTATCCTTAGCGTGCGCTTAGCCCACCCCCCTCCTTTCACAACACCAGCGGCAGAGACGTGAAGTGGCAAAAGGATAGCTGCTGTACAGGCTTTTAAATGATCGACGCGCACCATGACAAGTAGAACACGGAGCTTGCCAGCAGCAGCAGCAAAATAACATGATCCGACGGCATCTCCTTAGCGTGCATTCAGCCGCTCCCCCTTCACAACGCGAGCAGCGTTATACATCCTGCGAGAAAGAGATTTAACCACGCCTGGGGCTGGAAATAAAGGACAAGTATTGTTTTTACAAAAGTTTTAAAGTAAAAGTGAAAATAATACATATGTAACAATTCCCATGAAAATAACTCTCTCTTTAAATTGTATATCCGGTAAAACAAGCCCGGGGATGGCCAAGCAAAGCGAGCAGGAGGTGGAGCCCTCTAGTACTTTAAAAAATGATCAAGTTTTCTGCTCTGTAACTTGTTTTAGATCTCCATGATCCTTTATGTGCAGGATTCCTAGCTTATAATTTCTCTCATTAATTTCAACTAATGTCCTTGAGAATGTTGTTTGGTATTTCATTGAAGGAATTTTGATAGATTAGTTTATCAATGCCTTTAAAAATTCTGAAGAATTGGATTACGCTCTAACATAACGTTTTCTGCTCAAGACTAAATAATTAATTCACCTAGCATCTCTGAACAGGACATACACTTTGTTCTCAGCATATATTTAATTGCTCTCCCCAGCACAGCTTCTAGAGTTATAAAGTTACTAGCAAAATACCCGCGCTTCGCAGCGGAGAAGTAGTGTGTTAAAGAAGCAATGAAAAGAAAAGGAAACATTTTGAAAATAACGTAACATGATTGTCAATGTAATTATTTTGTCACTGTTGTGAGTGATGAGTGTTGTTATCATATATATATATATATATATATATATATATATATATATATATATATATATATATATATATATATATACACACGCGGACAAAATTGTTGGTACCCTTCAGTCAATGAAAGAAAAACTCACAATGGTCATAGAAATAACTTTAATCTGACAAAAGTAATAATAAATAAAAATTCTATGAAATTTAACTAATAAAAGTCAGACATTGATTTTCAACCATGCTTCAACAGAATTATTTAAAAAAATAAACTCATGAAACAGGCCTGGACAAAAATGATGGTACCCCTAGAAAAGACTGAAAATAATGTGACCAAAGGGACATTTTAATCCAAGGTGTGTCCACTAATTAGCATCACAGGTGTCTACAATCTTGTAATCAGTCAGTGGACCTATATATAGGGCTCCAGGTAGTCACTGTGTTGTTTGGTGACATGGTGTGTACCACACTCAACATGGACCAGAGGAAGCGAAGGAAAGAGTTGTCTCAGGAGATTAGAAAGAAAATTACAGACAAGCATGTCAAAGGTAAAGGCTATAAGACCATCTCGAAGCAGCTTGATGTTCCTGTGACTACAGTTGCACATATTATTCAGAAATTTAAGATCCATGGGACTGTAGCCAACCTCCCTGGACATGGCCACAGGAGGAAAATTGATGACAAATCAAAGAGACGGATAATACGAATGGTAACAAAAGAGCCCAGAAAAACTTCTAAAGAGATCCAAGGTGAACTTCAAGCTCAAGGAACATCAGTGTCAGATCGCACCATCCGTCGTTGTTTGAGCCAAAGTGGACTTCATGGGAGACGACCAAGGAGGACACCATTGTTGAAAACAAATCATAAAAAGCCAGACTGGAATTTGCCAAACTACATGTGGACAAGCCACAAAGATTCTGGGAGAATGTCCTATGGACAGATGAGACAAAATTGAACTTTTTGCCAAGGCACATCAGCTCTATGTTCACAGACGGAAAAATGAAGCATATCAAGAAAAGAACACTGTCCCTTCTGTGAAACATGGAGGAGGCTCTGTTATGTTCTGGGGCTGCTTTGCTGCATGTGGCACAGGGTGTCTTGAATCTGTGCAGGGTACAATGAAATCTCAAGACTATCAAGGGATTCTAGAGAGAAATGTGCTGGCCAGTGTCAGAAAGCTTGGTCTCAGACGCAGGTCATGGGTCTTGCAACAGGACAATGACCCAAAACACACAGCTAAAAACACCCAAGAATGGCTAAGAGGAAAACATTGGACTATTCTAAAGTGGCCTTCTATGAGCGCTGACCTCAATCCTATTGAGCATCTTTGGAAAGAGCTGAAACATGTCGTCTGGAAAAGGCACCCTTCAAACCTGAGACAACTGGAGCAGTTTGCTCATGAGGAGTGGGCCAAAATACCTGCTGAGAAGTGCAGAAATCTCATTGACAGTTACAGGAATCGTTTGATTGCAGTGATTGCCTCAAAAGGTTGTGCAACAAAATATTAAGTTAGGGGTACCATCATTTTTGTCCAGGCCTGTTTCATGAGTTTATTTTTTTTAATAATTCTGTTGAAGCATGGTTGAAAATCAATGTCTGACTTTCATTGGTTAAATTTCATAGAATGTTTATTTATTATTACTTTTGTCAGATTAAAGTTATTTCTGTGACCACTGTGAGTTTTTCTTTCATTGACTGAAGGGTACCAACAATTTTGTCCACGTACATATATATATATATATATATATATATATATATATATATATATATATATATATATATATACATATGCATACATACATACATACATATACATACACACATACATACATACACACACATATATAAACATATATATACATACATATCTACATATATACACACACAGCTATTTCGTATCAGTGCAATACGCTGCTTGTTAAAACGGATGACTCCCGCTCTTACGTGCAAGTCTGCGTGGATATTATGAACTATCGTATTTGTTCAAGTTCTATTTAAATTTTAAATAGAAGGAATTTTTATTTAGTCGACAGAAATATCTTTGGTAGGAATGGTAAAACAGACAGGAATATTATTCTGAATAAATCAACTCAAACCTTAAACAACTTATAATATTTTGCTCTCCATAAAAATATATCCTGTCTAAATTATACAAGTTAGAAATAAAGTAAACGTTAAAAGAACAAACATTCAAATTTCTTTACTCTTATGTAATTTTATATAAAAAATAAACTTAGATTTTAAATATCCCAAAAGATTTTGCTCTCCATAAAAATATATCCTGTCAAAATTATACAAATTCAAATATGAACATGCTGCATAACAAAACCTGGAAATATAAATAAAATGTGTTCCTTTCAGCAATAACAAATCAAATCATTCAGTTGTCTTTGCTCATATGTCATTTTAGAGCTGGACGCCTGGCATCTTTTTGGCAACAGGTTCGTTTCTGTTTGGTGTGAGGTTCTGTGTTGTGGAGATTCTCAGGATGGATTGCAGGTGCTCATCAGTGAGGCGACTCCTGTGTGCTGTTTTGTTAGTCTTTATCACTGAGAAGAGCTTCTCACACAGATATGTGCTACCAAACATGCACAAGGTTCGAGCCGCATGTAGACGGACTTTTTGTTCTTCAAAGTCACCAAAGCGCCGTGCAAACTCAGTGCGCTCAGTTTATCAGCAAAGTGCGATTTGGGAACACCGTAGTGACGACTTGGTTTAACATTACTTGGCAACAGGGAAAGTGGGGCAAGGTGCACTGGTGCATTTGTGTCTCCCATAAAAGCAGCTTCACTTGAAATCACTTTGTGATTGTGCACGGGTAAAACGTCCGCTGAAGTGTCAGATTCTTATTTAATTATTCTGCTTTCTGTATCTTCTGCATTGCATTCAGGTTACCCTGATGTTTTGTCTCATAGTGCCGTCTTAGATTAAATTCTGTAATTACAGCCACATTAGCTCCACAAATGAGACACACGGGTTCAGTAAACATATACTCAGCCTCCCATCGGTTTTAAAGGCTCTATTTTCAGAATCAACTTTTCTCTTCAGCATCGTGTGAGCTAGCTTCGCAATAACTTGCAGCATCATAAGCTAGACTTGATTAACGCGTAAGTGTTGGCAAGGCAGCTGAAGCGCTGCATTATGGGATCTGTAGTTTATTGTGTTACCAGCGCTTCATATACCGGGCCATTAATAACAATAATACAGTATATAAAATGATCTCGGGCGGATATAATTACACGCGGGCGGATGTGGCCCTGCCCTTGAGTTTGACACATATGGACTAAATAGAACTTGAAAAGATATATTTTTTCAAATGTGATCGCAATTCAGATAGAGTTGACGCACTACAGCCTGCATGCCTCAATAAGTCATCCTCCCTCGCTCTTACTTTTTACCGCTCATCTAATGAATACACTGAGTATGGCTTTACCAAAACAATCATTGATGGCTAATAAAGTATCCATTATTCGAGTATGTAGATCGGGATATATATATACATATATATATACCCGCGTATCGCAGCGAGACGTAGTGTGTTAAAAAAGCTAGAAAAGAAAAGGGAACATTTTAAAAATAACGTAACATGACTGTCAATATACAGTATTTGTTTTGTGAGTGTTACTGAGTGTTGCTGTCATCAAGGATTTGATTATCATTATTTCTTTCAATCAGGTTCGTATTTGTAGGATGTGTTGTGTTCAAGTTACATTCCGTGTTTGTCAATCGTTGTAAAGATGACAGGTTTCATTCATCGATTCGTTTCTTACTGCATCAATAAACAGCTCGTCTTCTTCTTTATCTGAGACCTGACACACTGCATGCACGGGTTTTTTACACTGTCTTCCTTTAGCGGGACATTGACTTTTTCCAACGTGTGCTTTGTTTCCGCAGTAGCTGGATTTATGAATATGCTTGTATGTATCAGACGCTTCATATTTTTGCTGCCTTTTCAATTGTGTAATTCGGTTTTGTTCAGCGCTTTGGAACTGTTGCTTTTATCTGTGCACTGCGCCAGTTCACGTGAGCCGCTCGGTGTACATGCATCAAGGTTCCCAGCTGTGCTGGTGCCATCTCGTGCTATGTCCATGGCTGTATTTAATGTTACCTTAGTCCTGGCACTTAAAACTTTCTCTCGCAGTTTCGCTGAGTTTGTGTCAAACACCACCCTGACCATCTCATCTTCCTCTCCATAAGCACAGTCCTTCACCCGTGAATATTTAGTGGAGTTTGCTATTGGATTGCCGCTGACGGACGGCCTTATATGGGCAGGCACTAAATTACAAACGCCAGCGCAGCCTGTCTATGAACTTAATTTAAAGTGTAGGTTTACATCGTGCTTTGTTTCCGAAGTAGCAGAACTCATGAATATGGTTGTATATGTCACTCGCTTCGCTTCTTATTGTTTCGCTGCCTTCTCAATTATATAATGCATGTTTTCTTCAGCGCTTTTTGGAGGTCTTCCTGGTTTTCTATGTACTGCGTGATTACGTGGGAGGCGTGATGATGTCACACGAAACTCCGCCCCCACGGCATTCAAGCTCATCTCCATTACAGTAAATGGAGAAAACAGCTTCCAGTTATGACCATTACGTAGAATTTCGATATAAAACCTGCCCAACTTTTGTAAGGAAGCTGTAAGGAATGAACCTGCCAAATTTCAGCCTTCCACCCACACGGGAAGTTGGAGAATTAGTGATGAGTCAGTGAGTGAGTGAGTGAGTGAGTGAGGGCTTTGCCTTTTATTAGTATAGATTTTATAGCATGTCCTACAGATGCAGTCTCACTAAGGCCTTGTTCACACGGGCGTTAAGTTTTTGGATAAACAAACTTGCTCTGAACGTCCTAGACGTTTATGTTGCATTTTGTGGTGGCGATCGATTGACTTCTACACCGGCGCTTGTTTGTCTCTGTCTAACGCCAGCCTGCAGCCCAAATTGTAGTTTGTGTGTTAACCTGTGGAGGCAGTGTCGGAACTGGATATGAAAGCCCTTGTCATTTTATTTGAGGTGCCTCCTTTCAATATGGACCATTTTGCTATGTTAGATATTAATCTTCTTGTTTTAAAAATACTCGTAATACGCGACGTAGGGAGAGAAAAAATCGCCGCCGCTACTGGGTTCATCCTCTGACTGCACAACGTCGGGTTAAAGCAGTGCTTCTCAATTATTTTCTGTCATGCCCCCCCTAGGAAGAAGAAGAAGAAAACATCTCGCGTCCCCCGAGCGACTATAAATAGTATCATTTGTTTATAAAATTGTTATAAGTACACCTCTGCATAACACTGTATCCTTATTAACGATAAGAGAATAAAAAAGAAAGAAATATGGACCAATTTACAACAAAGAATAGCTTTATTAAATGTAACAGAAAAGATTTAAAGTGCATTCTAAATTAAAAAAAAATTTAAAAGAAAAATAAAAAAGCATGTTCCCCGAGGTCAAACGCGACCTCCTTGACGGAGCCACAGGGGCACGCCCCACTATTTGAGAAACACTGGGTTAAAGGAAGTTTTTGTGCTTTATGAAGAAATGCTAAAATTTCAGCGCAAGTTTTTAACTACTGTCGGATATCGGTTTCCACTTTTGATTGTCTGCTGCAGCTGGTGCAATGCCACATTGCACGCCGATCAACCAATATGCGACTTGGTGTTAGCCCAAGAGAGACTACTTGTCACTTTGAGGTAAGGAAACAGCAGTCGAGTGTGCGCTTACACCGGTGTTATGCACTGAAATGCCATTCCCCATCCCCCCCCGCCATGGATTGCCCCCTACATAATCGTATCAAATATTATATTAGAACATAAATTAATAGGTTCATGGTTTACAAATTACACGAGACAATAAAATAAAATAAGCAATATGAAAATATATATGTTGTATATGAAAACATAAAAATATTAATATTTTTTCATATACAACATGTAAACTTATATATATCTGGTCCTCCGAAGCGTAAAATAAACGCGCAGAAAACGAATTAGAAGCGGTTTCCTTGCGTTGGTTGGGTATTGAACGCCAAGAAAAAGCTGCATGCAACGTTTTTTTGATGCTGCATAAACGCGCTGCCGGACAAACGCACGTCACCAAAGCCCGTGTGAACACTCTCATTGACTCCTACGTAGAAAACACTCGCCGCTTGATCCGCTCACTGGATGCTACGAACGCAAAAAAAACGCTCGATTTTAACGCCCGTGTGAACAAGGCCTAATGCAGAAGATTCTGACTTTAACATTCTTTAATTGAAGCGGTTATTTGCCTTTTTGATTTCTTTTGCACACCACCTTACATTTTAAGAAAGTCATGTCAACCAACACATTATTTTGACTCGTTGCTCCTAACAGATCGGCATTACCCTTGTTGCATTTACAATTAAAGTTGATTTGCCAACATGTACTTTACAGCACTTGACAACTTGACTCCATTAGACTGTACTTTCCAAGTCTGTCTGGTTTGGAAGATTGGCCTGGAGCTTTAAACTGTTTCAACTGCCTCATCTGCATTTACGATGCCTCCATTTGTGGTGTTTTTGGAAATGTTACAAGTTTGTTAACTGTATCAAAATGAATATCCCTAGATAAAAAAGTAACAGTCTAAGTACAGACCTCGGACAGACTGTACTGATGACCTTAACCAGTGGGGAGCATTCTCCTCTTAATCTAATTTTAATAGCTGTGAGTTAGCACTCTGCCACCCACTGGCAATATCCTTATACATATTTCTGTATATATTTAAGTAGCCTACCAAAAGTGAATTTGAGCTACTGCAAAATTTAGTAATGTGAAAAGATCTTTTGAACTACACACTAGTTACCTATTTATGCTTCATGAGTACTAGACGAGGCTGAATTTCTAAGAGAAAAGATTCTGCTGCAGCAGAGTAAACGTTTTAATACTGTAATCAGTACAGTACAGTACAGTAAAGATTTGCACTTTGGTATCAAGTTTTCCAGGGTGGGCTTCATGTTCTTAATACTTTCCGCTAAGCTTTAACAATGAGTTGTAATAATTAAATACGTACTTGTTCAATGTGTCAGTAGATGAAGTACATACCAGCAAAGAAAGAAAATGTCCAGACACTGAACATAACTGCAAAAATTAAGTTTTTCTAAAGGAAACATTGCTCATCCCAATAGAATTTGTATAAGAGCAGAAAATAGCCATGGATATTGTGTCAGTTGATCACAGGGCCCACTTACACATGTCTTCACTAATGCTCAGACAATCTAAAATTATGAATCAGCCTATGTTTGGAGATGTGGGAGTATAACCTGTAAAGACACAGTGAGGATGTGTAGACTCCACACAGACAATGACTTCCCACAGGATTTGAACCTTAGGACACTAGATTCATTAGGGAGCAGTGCTAATACCTGCTGAGTTCACAGATTAAAGTATGTTAATTTAGTGATGCACGGCTAAGCTTTCAGGAGCAGTAATTTTGTTGATTAGCTGCCTGTGATTTTGTACTACATGTTCTAGTTTTTGATTAATAAAGAACACTATTTCTGTTTTCATTTTGCATCCAGGGAACTATTCTGGATATTTTATGAAATTTTGTTTTGCCATTTAGAGTCATAAACTAGCCTAACTCTCATGTCTTTGGAATTATGACAGAACCTGGAGCACCCACAGAAAAATTCATATAGGCATGGAGAGAACATGAAAACTCTCACAAATGAGCCGGGATTCAAACCAAACCTTCTGTAGCTTCAATTCAGCAGTGTTAACTACTGCAACAACAATGCTATTCTACACAGCATCAATAGATGCTATTTTAGAATTTATCTTTATATAAAATGCTAAGGGTTGTCCATCTATCACACAAAAATGTAAAGTTTACAAAAACATAATCAGGCTCCAGGTCGTTCTCACTGCAAATGGCAGCATGAATGCAAGACATTCCTGACAGAAATGATAAAAGCAGCGACATCTACTGAGAGGTAAGCTCATTGCACACAACATCAGACACGTCTCAACTGTAGGATATACAATGCAGGCACAACAAACATGGACAGACTGAATTCTGCCACCTCTGCAAAAATTGGGAGAAAGGGAACCACATGAACCATCTTTCTTTGAAGACCACTGGTGCATGTGTTTCCCAGTTACCATGATAAAAATTTATAGTAGGTAAGCAATTGATCAACAATATAAAAAGTGTATTTTGCAAATTTTCTATATCTGCTTAGCAGATTCTAAGTCACTAATGTCAGAACCTTTCCAGGTATGTCACAAGCAAGGCAGGATCAAATCCTGGGCATAACACTTGTCTAAAACAGGTTACAATTATGCATAAACCCATAAAGGTTTAATTTAAAGTCAGCAATTCATTTAAACTGCATGTCTTTGAAATTTGGAAGGAAAACTGTAGGACAAGAGAAAACACCTACATCAGCACATCTAGATAAGGTAAACTCACACCAACAATGACTTTGGGTGAGGTTTGAAAACAGGTTTTTAGACATGTGAGGCATCAGCACCAGCAAATATCCCACTGTACAACTAATATTAAAAACTGCTGGTTAAAATTTATTTTATGCAGAAGGTGAAGAAAGAGTTTAACATTTTATTGGAAGAGTGTACCTTAGAAGATTACACCAAATGATATACTTTTGTTCATGTGAGAGATTCTTTGGTAGTCTGCAAACAAATTTTGGCCACTATATTTTAACATAGTAAATACATACGTTTTAACCTGTCTTACACCTGTGCGCTACAGTATATAAAATCATAAAATGTAATTCATTTTCAGACACTTTTTTGACACTCAAAATTCAAATTAAATTTCTTGTGGATGAGAAATCATTGTAAATGTACAACAATCATTTTTCTTACCTGCATTTGTATTGGATCCTTGGAGAAGAACTGTTAAAGTCTCCATTACAAGCAATGCTAACTGCTTTTGGTCATCCATTATGCAGTTATTCTTTGAATCACCTGCGAATTCGAAAACTCATATTATGCCTTAAAACATATCATTAACATCATACATTTAACACTAGTATTACCAGAGCCTATGAAAAAAATCGTAAATCCGTCCCACCTTAAATCGCTTCTTAAAACCGTTCTCACCTCTCCACCAGCGTCTTTTGTTCATCTAAATGTGCTGATAAAAGAAAAGCTGCAAGCAGCCGGCTATTCCATCCCCCCACCGACTTAGAACGTGCACAAACTTCTCCCAGCTCATGCCTTGATTGATTTTCTGGGAGTAAAGTAGAGTTTTAGAGTGGAAATAATAAGATTGTTGTTTGGAACACACGCATTTCATGTCTGTTCCGTTTCTACTGTAATCTGTGTAAACACATTGTTAAAACAGAAACGATTTTTATATTCTAGTAGTAGATGACAAAATGTAGGCATAAACTATATAATGCATGAAGCCTGAAATCCAAATATCAAAGAAATACTTTCACAAAAGGTACAAATCTAACACAACAATTGCGCTTTTATTCAAAAATATACAGCAACTGCAGAAACAAAAAGCCGCCTTAACATGCGACATTAACACCTGTTTATTATGACTGCCTCCGTGGTACAATAGAATCAGCTGCCGACTGGGAATCAAAAGGTTACGAGTTCGATCCTGCACCCCTCCGTTTTGAGAAGTAAATTGCTCTTAGTCTTACTATTTTAGAATAAAAACATACATTTGATTTCAGTCTGTAACAGCTGGTGTAATTAATGATACTTGTAAAGGTTAGCTTTGTTTTTTTTTTTAGTCAGTTTTATTATCTCGGCCACGTTCACGAGCCCAAATACACCCCACCCCCGCATCTGACACTGCTGTTTTCACATAGACGTGCCCATGGGTTGGATTAGCCAGCTACTTGCAGCTTTTCTTTTATCAGCACATTTAGATTAACAAAAGACGCCGGCGGAGAGGTGAGAACGGTTTTAAAAGCGATTTAAGGTGGGACGGATTTACGAGTTTTTTCGCAGGCTCTGGTATTTCTAGTGTTAATTAGTTGGGTCAATGTAAATAATCTAAAACCTTACTGATATATAACAAGGTATATTCAAGAACCTTGACACTGAAGATGACAAAAACAGATGTTCTTAATTGCAAAATTATTAAAACTTCATTTTATTCTTAGCTAAAATCTGAAATTAAAAATTCAGATTTATATAATGGTAGCTAAGGTAAAGACAATATATAACTTAATTAAATCCAGTTAAACACAGATGGCTAAAACAAATCAAGCAAAGGTCATTATTTTAGGACATACTTATTATCATCATTATCATTATCCATTTTATTTATAGTGTTTTGCCCCTTGGTTACCAATAAAAACTCAGTTTTTTTTAAACATGTTTGTGTAAATTGAGTAAAACCCTTGTATATACATTCAAACACTAGCAGGCTGTTCATAAACATTTACTGTCAGTTATCCAGACCCATTTAATTGATTTCAGGGTCGCAAGGAGTTAAGGCCTATCCTAGTAGCATTAGGTGTAAGGCAGGATACAGCTCTGGACAAGGCACCAGTAGACATCTTAATAAACTGATAATTAGTGCTCAAAGTTGCTAACCAGTAAAAACTTGTTTTTTCTTCAAGTTTTCATTTAGCTTATTAAAAATGTTGATTTTTTTTTTTTACTTTTAGTATGTTACATAATGAATAGTCTAATGTTAGTAAACAAAAGCGGTGATCTTTTCAATTAACAGCTTTTTAACACCTATACTGTGTTTTACACAAGGTTGCTTCCATGCTGTAATAACTGAAGCTTTTACACCCAACACTAAAAGTAAAATTATAAAACAGTTCCTCATTTGGGTCAAGTATAAATGAAGCATACCTTGTTCATTTGGGCCTTGAGTGGGGTCCTTCAAAAGTGCAGCATACTTGTGTAGAAGATTGACCATAACCTCCATTAATCCCACTTCCCTAAATACATCTCTGAAGATTGGGTCATGACGTGTGAATTTTAACAGAGTCCGCATTGCGGTGATGCTGCACTGGTAAGAGGTACTTGATTTCAGAAGAACACTCACACTAAAAAGCTCTTTACAAGGAATATAGTTCAGGCTAAACACCACAAACTCTAAGAGTTCAAAATATTTTGTCTGTGCTTCCGCCAGCTTTGAAATTTTTTCTGCAAATTGTGATAAAGTGTGTTGGGATTCCAAGATGAAGTAGTTGGCATTATCTGCCAGGTAGATGTTTGAAATGGCATCTAAGATAAACTGAGTGAGTCGGCTGGTTTTTGCTTTTAGAAAGGCATTTTGAAGAACTGAAAAAGCCTGGATGTTCCTCACTGTGTGCCCTGGGGAAAAAAACAGATGAAACATATTTAATATATAAAACTACATGCCCCGATTGATTGACTGCCTGACTGAAGCACAAGAAATCATTTGCAGAAAACATAAGAAAAAAGTGTTTTTAGTAATGGATATACAGTGCATCCAGAAAGTATTCACAGCGCATCACTTTTTCCACATTTTGTTATGTTACAGCCTTATTCCAAAATGGATTAAATTCATTTTTTTCCTCAGAATTCTACACACAACACCCCATAATGACAACGTGAAAAAAGTTTACTTGAGGTTTTGCAAATTTATTAAAAATAAAAAAACTGAGAAATCACGTGTACGTAAGTATTCACAGCCTTTGCCATGAAGCTCAAAATTGAGCTCAGGTGCATCCTGTTTCCCTTGATCATCCTTGAGATGTTTCTGCAGCCTAATTGGAGTCCACCTGTGGTAAATTCAGTTGATTGGACATGATTTAGAAAGGCATACCTGTCTATATAAGGTCCCACAGTTGACAGCTCATGTTAGAGCACAAACCAAGCATTAAGTCATAGGAATTGTCTGTAGACCTCCGAGACAGGATTGTCTTAAGGCACAAATCTGGGGAAGGTTACAAAAAAATTTCTGCTGCTTTGAAGGTCCCAATGAGCACAGTGGCCTCCATCATCTGTAAGTAGAAGAAGTTCGAAACCACTAGGACTCTGCCGAGAGCTGGCCGGCCATCTAAACTGAGCAATCGGGGGAGAAGAGCCTTAGTCAGGGAGGTGACCAAGAACCCGATGGTGACTCTGTCAGAGCTCCAGAGGTCCTCTGTGGAGAGAGGAGAACCTTCCAGAAGGACAACCATCTCTGCAGCAATCCATCAATCAGCCCTGTATGGTAGAGTATGGTAAAAAAAACACTGTTTGGTTAATGTTTTGAAAATGATGCATGTGCCCTGCCCAGGATTGGTTCCTGCCTTGTGCCCAGTGTTGGCTGGGATTGGCTCCAGCAGACCCTCCCGTGACCCTGTGGTTGGATTCAACGGGTTGGGAAATGGATGGATATTCCAGCGCTGAGTTTGTATATTCCGACGCTGACTTTATATATTGAAGTTTTGACTTTATATATTGCAGCGCTTACTTTATATATTCCAGTTTTGACTTTATATATTCAGAAACAAGTTTTGACTTTATATATACCGACGCTGACTTTATATATTCAAGTTTTGACTTTATTTATTCCGACAGTGACTTTATATAATCAAGGTTTGACTTTATATATTCGGGAATGACTTTATATATAAAAGTTTTGACTTTATATAGTTAAATTTAGTCATCATTGCATAACTTTTTCTTTGCCATAGAAATTTAAAGACTAAATTCAACTTCCATTCCTAACAAAGATATTTTTGGCGACTAAATAGAACCTACTTATATCCAAATTCGAGCTATTGAGCTGTCGCCTGCCTGCCTGAATTAGTCACCCTCACTTCGCTCTTACTTTTTTACCGTTCATTTAATCATGGCTAGTGGTGGAAAAATGATAAAATGGAAGGAGGATTACACTGAGTATGGCTTTACCAAAACAATTATTGATGGTGAATCGATTATTCATAAAGCTTCAACTGGTGATCTGTTTTTTTTTTAAAACTCATATTTTTTCATACTTCTCAAACCAAGGGGGTGCGAGGGTAAAATGAATTGGGAAGCGCTGATCAATGTAATCAGTGTACCAGGAAATCACGCATTGACAGAAGTTCCCCTTTGCTTGTATTGCAAAGTGTGATTAAATGCATGATTTTTTAACGCGTTATGGAGTACATGCATCGAAGCTTCTCAGCTGTGCTTGTGCTAAGAAAAGGAAACATTTTAAAAATAACGTAACACGATTGTCAATGTAACCTTTTGTAAGTAGTGCCTGGAGGATTCAGTGTGGAGAAACTGTAGAGACAGCGTGTGTATTAACTTGTGGATTTTTCTGTGAGTATTTGGTGGCAGCGTCACAAAGTCGCTTCCGTAACACTGCATTATAGTGATGGGTCGTTCTTGAACGATTCGTTCATTTTGAATGAATCTTTAATGTGAGTCGGGAAGAACGAGTCGTCTCGTGGGAGGGATTCATTCAGTCGCGCATGCGCATTTGCACAACTTCCTATAGTTTCTGTATTGGAATTGATTCACCTGTTTCGAGTCTTCGGGTTTTTCAAGTCATTCGATCATTACGTGACAGCCCCATAAGCTTAACCTATGCAGTCTGAGCCGGAAAGAGAATTGAACGAATTGACTCGAAAAAAGATTTATTCATTTTGCTGAACAAGACTCAGAGGTCCGAGTCGGTAAAATGATCCGAACTTCCCATCACTACTGCGTTAGCTGCGGAGCTCAGCTCAGAGCGAAATGAGGTGAATGGAAGGGGAGATGATGACGTGACTCCCCCAACTGCCTTAACTGTCAATCCCCCACAAACATAGTCTCTTGGAATTTCCATATGCACAGCCCTTCACCAGTAATTTTAACTTAGCTACAAAGTGATCAAAACTCTCGTTTATATCCTGCGTCCTCTCATTAAACTTGTATCCCGCATTACCCGTGGGCATGACAAACGGCAGCGGCAGCCTGTCGATGAACTTAATTTAAACTTTAGGTTTGCACCGTGCTTTGTTTCCGAAGTAGCAGCACTCATGAATATGGTTGTATATGTCACTCGCTCGCTTCTTATTGTTTCGCTGCCTTCCAAATTATATAATGCATGATTTCAGCGCTTTTTGGAGCTCTTCCTGGTTTTCTACGCACTGCGTTGACAGTCAGTTAACGTGATTACGTGGGAAGCGTGATGATGTCACACGAAACCCCGCCCCCCACGGCTTTCGAGCTCAACTCCATTACAGTAAATGGAGAAAAATTGCTTCCAGTTATGACCATTACGCGTAGAATTTCGAAATGAAACCTGCCCAACTTTTGTAAGTAAGCTGTAAGGAATGAACCTGCCAAATTTCAGCCTTCTACCCACACGGGAACTTGGAGAATTAGTAATGAGTGAGTGAGTGATTGAGTCAGTCAGTCAGGGCTTTGCCTTTTATTAGTATAGATTAAAATTTATCATATTCATATTTTCTGACTTTAGGGCTGACAGCTTCGAGGAAGTATCTTTCTTTTCTTTTATACATATACCCCCTTATTTAAAAAATCATTTCAGGCAAAGCTAGCCATTTTTTTGTTTAGCACCCTCACAATTTTGAGGTACTTCAATGTACCCTGCATAGACTTCACTAAAGGGCAGTTAAAGGAACTCTATGCACATTAGGTATGGTGTAACTTAATATTATGAATTATATGTACGTAATGTGTAATTGTAAGGGCAGCACTGATTAAAAATCTGTGAACTGTACCGTGTAAAGATAGTTAGCCAGTGTTGAATTGAAAACTGAACAGAATATGTTTTTCACCTCTAATGTTGGTTATTCCCGACTGAAAGGCATACACTTAAACAAATATGGACCAATGATACAGCTTTCTTCATATTCTGACCATTAGCAGCATGTCTAAGCTTCAAGGTCCACAATATCAGGAGTTAAAGCAACATTTATTTTATTTTAGTCTGAAACTTTGTACTGGAAGATGATAACGTTGGACCACTGGATATATACAATAACTGAAACAATATAAAATGAATGTGTGCAAAATTTGTATAAATAAAAAATAAACAGATTTCAAGTGCTAAATTTTCAGCTCGTGAGTACTTAGCCATACCCAGAAATCCTTATCTTTATCTGACAATTTCATTAACCATTTCAAACAAATAAGCAAACATGCTAAATTCCGAATCAGTTACATCTAAAACATTACCATGAAAAACACTTGTGAAATCAAAGACAGCAAATCCCTTTTCTGCTTTAAATGTAAAATTACAGCAGACAAGAAAAAATGGAAATCTTGTAAAATACTATGAACTAAATATTTAGGTCGTTAACTTTTCTAAACTTTTTACCATAAATATTAAAAAAAAAAAATTTAGGGACAGAAGATATGGAGATTTAATTTAACTGCAATCAATTGAGCCATTCACAGAGTTACAGTATGCAAACCATAGCCACCAAGACAGGCACAAACTCATACAAAGAAATCACACAGGAAAAGGTCAAAACATGATCAGAAAATGATTAAAACGTGTAAATTCTTTCTTAACTTAAAGTTAACATTTTGAGGCCATTATAATAATTTCTTCTGTTGCATTTAAATAGAAAGTAAGATGATCCTCTTTTAATTTAAAAGTCTCCCTGCTCACTCTAAAAATGTGCAACACATACACGTGCACAGAAAAACATGCACACACATGGACTCGCCTCAGACTATGTAGCTACTTAAATTTGTAGGCAGATAATGTCTTTAACAAAAAGAGTACTAGGAGGATTGCTATTCAATTATATATTTTGAGTATGCAGCACAGCTCCTGTTCCAAGCCTTGGTCTTGATATGTATGGACTATTGCATATCTCTGCTGGCAGGAGTACCACTATGTGTCACTAGGCCCTGCAGATGACTGAATATGCAGCAGGGACATTTCACTCCTCTTTTCACAGCACAACATTGGCTCCCTGTAGAAGCATGTATTAAGTTTATATTCTTGATGCTTACCAAACAAGTAGTCAATTGGCCAGAACCTATATATATGGAGAAACCTGAGATCTCATGCTACTTCTTGTTTAGTCAGGTGTACTGATGAATGACTTCTGGTGATGATGCCATTTCATAGCACCAATTCTCAATCCAGATTTTTTTTTTGGATGATGATGATGATGATAATAATAATAATACATTTTTTATATCACGCATTTCCCTTGCTCAAGGTACCTCCTACCTGGTGAAATAAGCTGCCCGCCTCCATTTGAAACTCTGACTCCCTCAATGTGTTTAAGAAGTGTTTGTAGACTCTTGTTTGGCAAGTTTCTGTCCTAGTGATATTAGCTTTATTAGGATTTTATAACCAAGGAGTTTTTGTTCTGAACTCTTCACTTGTAATGATCCATTCTGTAACATTGTCCTGTTCCCAAACATTCCCCCAGACCAATTTTAACTCGACTATGTTGACCTCTTTTGTAAGTCGCTTTCAACAAAAATGTCTGCTAAGCTAAATAAACATAAATGTAAATATATTGTAAATAAATATTGTAAATAAATTGTACCACAGACTGAAAAGAAGAGGAAGTGAAGTAAATTCAACAAAAAAAACAAAAAAACAAAACAAATTATACAATTCAGCTGCCATATTGAGAAAGCAGTTATTAGCTAGCAAACAATCTAGATGGAATAAATTGTCTGTTCTCTTACTTAGTGTTTACTGTTGTATTATTTTATTACAGCTCCAATATTATACTAAAATGAATCTTACTAACCAATGATTTAGGTCTTTCACATTCTTGCAGGCAAGGCAATAGGAGGTTTAATGTGATCCCATTGCAGATAATATCCACAAATTTGAAACTGAGAATGTTATAATGTGTTACTTTGTAGTTGAATTTCAAGTATGAATTATTTACACCTAAATAATTATCAGATCTTGCCTCGGTTGCTTCAGGCAGTGTTGAATTATCTTATTTATTTTATGCAGTCTCAAAATTCAACTGATATATAATTTATTACTATGGCTCTTTCATTATAAGCGTGAATAAACAAAGCAAAAAGGAAAAAGATGACAACATTATTATTTGCTACATAATTGCTTTGACTTTAAAGCTCTATCCATAAAGAAATTTAAATCTGTCTAGAAACATGTAACTGAGTTTACAATGAGATTCTAGCAACAAAGAATGGAACGAATATAAGAAATTAGTTATATTTTTTATTTATATCAATGTTCATCAATTCTTATTTTCCAAAAAGATCTATTTGTTTTCAATCTCCTCAAGAAAGCAAGACTATGTAAGTTTAATATCAAAGGATAACACTGTGAATTCAGGGTGTAATTACATAGGAATATGTATTTTAATTGATTGCTTCACTTTGACACACACTTTGAACCAGGCTAGTCTTGCTTCTCCTCCTCCCAACTCTCAGAATAGTGATGAATGGATATAAACAAACATGTTATTGTTGGAGTGGGTAAAGTTTTAAAATACATGATTGAACCAGAAGTTGTACCAGTGAAACGGCCCACAACACCTCTGGTTTTCAAGGACTACACAGTAGTACAATGAGCAGCACTGCTGCATCACAGATCCTGTGTATGAATCTGATATTTGGTAATTGTCCATGTGAAGTCTGCTGGTTCTCCTCATATCAGGATGGGCTTTCCTCTAGGTACTCCAGTTTTCATCCCATATATCTAAAGATATACACATTAGGTTAATTAGGCAGCAGCCATACCACCTGCGTTTCAAAACAGGTCTGACACCCAAAGCTAAGCATGTTTGGGCCCAGCCAGTACTTGGATGGGAGACAATCTATGAAAAGCTTGGGTTGCTGCTGGAAAAGTCGTTGGTGAAGCCAGCAGGGGGCACTAACTCTGTGGTCTGTGTAAGGATCTCAATGCCCCACTAAAGTGATGGGTATACTGTGCTGAACAAATTGTGCCTTTCAATGTAAATCTGAGATCCTAACTCACTGTAGTCATTAGAGATTTCTGGACATCTTTTGAAGAGTAGGCTTTATCCTGATGTCCTGGCTAAATTTTCCACCATGGCCTGGTCAATATGGCCCCCTAATCATTCTCTGTCTCTAATTGGCTAACTACCACTTCACCACCTGATAACCAATGTGTGGCAAGTGTACTTGCACAATAATGGCTGCTGCCACATCACCCAGGTGGGTCGTACATACTGGTAGTGGTTAAAGTGGTTCACCTTGGTCTATGTAAAGAGTTTTGGACAGTGAAGAAAGTGCTATATAAGTGTAATTAATTATTATTATTAGAGTTTCCATATTGGTTCTGTGCGAGTGTGGTTAGATGATGATAGATGTCCAAGGCTGCTTCACGATGCTGTTGGAATGATGAATGCTGAACTGAATTAAGCAGGAATGTCAGTGTTACATCACGTTAAGTCTTCTTCCTAACTTTGTTTTTAAACTACAAACTACTGGGGGAGGATTCAAATCTAAATGCCACAGTTCTTTGTTGATAGCATGATACAATAAAAATCAAAGCAATTTGCCACAAAAGCAAAAAAATATATTTAGATTCTTAATGTGTACAATTTTTAAAATACAGTAACACACTGTATATAAATTAGCTATTAAATGTGTATCCACACATTATAACATGTATGCATGCTACTATATTTACGAACTTCCTGTCAAGAGTACTTGGAAATCATTTCAACCAGGATTCTTCTTTTCATTTCTCTTGTATTTTGCACCCTGTTTGATTTTTGTGTTCTCAAAGCACAAGCTACACTGGTTAGCAAAGAAAACAGAAATAGCACAAGGAGAAGTTAAGCCCAAGATAGAACAACTCAAATCATAACTTCACGCCTGTTTTGAACACTATATAATTTCCTTGTCAATTACAAAAGCATTGTTCAGAGACCTATCAAAAACATGTTGTACTGCGGACCAAATTTATTTTTGTGTATATTATTTTTAACAAAACAACAAAAAACATTTTTTCCATTTTGCACAGACTCTGAAATTTCATTTTAACTTTAATTGCTTTTCTGCCCTTCCCTTATAATATTAATTAGCAAATTAACATTCTAATGCAAATGAAAACCTATAAATACTGTATATTCATATGCCAAAAACATTCAACTGAGATTAAAAGTGTTTTTTTTATCACTAATCCATTAAAGTGTATATACAAAGGCACTAAAAATAATATTTGGAGGAAAATAATGCAAGTTGTTTGGTGCTATATTATATGGTAGTTTGTATTTTATTAACAAATATAGTATCTGATGTTTTAAGTGATTAATTCTCCGTGCTTGTCAATGGATAATCCAGCTCAATAAAAGACCAAGTGCCTGTGTGTGTGTGTATTCAGTTGTTATGTCTCTGTTATATATCATTTTGTAAGGGATTCGTAAAAAACAGTGCTAATGTTGGCAATGCGCCATATGTCAAAATGAAAAATGCACTGAATTTTATTACTACATGCATTACAAAATACATTACTGCACTATGTAGATGCCACATCGGCATCCTGGCCAGAAGAAGGGATGGTTCCTTACCCAGACACAAGGCTCCTAAGAGGCAGATAGGAATCCCAGCCAGGGAAGAGAAAGGGATCAGACCCAGACCCAGAAGGAAGGACCAAAAGGGATTGATGGACAGCCCACTGAAAAGAGAAGATGTTGCTGGTGGTTTTTTACTCCCCCAGCACGCTAGAAGGCAGCGGCCCTGGATATCAATACCCATTGGGCCATGATGCCCATTCAGCCCATGTGGCATCTACATAATTTCCTGACATGCCCTGCTGGCTTGCGCTGCGGAGTGAAGCAGGTGTGAGCAATCTGCTGAGAAGATGGCTCGTCTCCGGGTTGGTGCAAGGTGGTCAGCCATCCTTGCATTGCCTGCCTTGCTGGCACATGCGGGCGTTCTGATTGTCTCATTATCAGCCCAGGGCAGCAATCTGCTGATCACACCTGCAACCGCTCTCCAACATGTAATAGGGGAGCTCAAGAGCAAAAAGAAGAAAAAGAAAGGGAAAACAAGAGACAAATGGAGATTAAAGTAGAGAATGTGAAGCAGGCAAGAAATAGGAAAGAGCCAGTGCAGGAGTGGGGAGGCAGACAGCCAGGAATAGGAGAGCCCCACAAGGACAGCAAGCAGCCAACATTTGGGGTGGCGGTGATGGTTCACTCCAGATGAACAACTTAAAAGGGTGTGGGAGCGAACAAGAGAAGTGTGGCTTCATGCAAGTCTGGGAAGGCAGTAGGAGTCAATGACAGAAGCACCGCCTTTCCTTTGTCCATGGCAGGGAAGGGCCCGAGCCTAGTTCAGGATCTGAAGCTCTACTGTGTGGCCATGGAAGTAGCCAGGACCCGGACCTGTAGACTGCAAAAGAGAGAAGGCTAAGTCTATTGGGTAGGTGGCTCCTCAGCTACAAGGTCTAGAAGGATAAGCTGGGGGAGATGGTGGTTTTAATGGACTGCACCAGAGCATGAGCTTTAAGGGAAGGTTTCCTGCACTGTTGATTTTATATATATATTTATTTATTCATTTTTAACACTTCTTCTATGGGATTATTTATTTATTGAACTTTGCACAATTTATGGACACTATTGGTTTTTGAATTGTTTTTAATAAAAGCACTATGTTACAGTTTCACCTACCCCTTTGCTTTATGTGAGTTTGTCCTCATCTGCCAAGCTCATCCTGCTCATGACTATCGACAGTGTCAGGTCCAAGAGGCTCCTGAACGCAACAGGGAGCATGGAGCCAACCTGCACTGTCACATAAAGTCAAAACTCAAAGAAAAACTACACTTAAACTTATTGCTACAAAAACACATCAACCTTAATAAACAACACCACTCGGCATAAAACTATACCTTTTCCTGCTGGCTGAGGAACAGCAAATCCTGGAAGGAGGAAAGGGGCTCCTGTAGTAACACCAGTGGTCTTCAGTTCACCAACACCATATGTTGTCAGTGATGTCACCAAGTTTACTAAGTCTTTAAGAGCGTCTTTTGAATCATCTTCTTTTGCTTGTTCAAGCCTATAGAAATGTGCCAGTATTATAACTTCATACTTAAACATAAATATGCAGTGTATGAAAAAAACAGAAGCTAATCCAATAAAAATCAACAGTATTTCTTTAAAAGCATATTTAAAGAGACTACAGCTTAATCCTGTACTGTACAGCATGCAGGTTATCACAGAAGTGATTTTAATGTTTTCTCATCTGAAGCTGGTTAATGAAGTTCCAAAGAAACCTTAGTTAAACAGTGAAGAAGGAAGACCCATAATAAGACAAATCAGCTTCAGGAGGGTCAGAGGATGTGTCAGTGAAACAGCTAAACCCAGAATGTTCCAAAATAAAATGTCCCTGAAGGTGTTATATTAAAAACAAGAGACTTTCCTCTTTATTAATGGCAGACAGATCTGATTATACTAGTTTTTCCTGGGCATTCTCATTTGCAGTTTTTTGCCACTTTTAAATTTAGATTTTTCTTTTATATACTTACTAATACAAGTCTTTTCACATGACCTTTGTGGGTCAGAGCACAGGGTAAGCCATTATACAGTGCCCCAAAGCAATTTTCAGGATAAGGGCCTTGGCTCAAGGGCCCAACAGAGTAGGATTCCTTCTGGCAGTATTGGGATGTGACCCGGCAACCTTCCTGATACCAAAAAACAGATCCTTAGCCAGAAAGCCAACACTTCACCCTGTTAAGTCACTGACTGCACTGTACTCCAGAAAACTTCCTAATTCCTAATAAACCACGAATAAAAAACACTAAAGTGGTGACTTTCTGAGAAAAACATAATTATGAAGGTGATCATGTCTCTTGATGTTCAATAAAATAAAATAGGGAGACATTGTGGCAGAGAATATCAGCTGTGTGCAGTGTGTATATATCAGCATGTCTCTCACACAATCCTGTAAGGTTTATGGGTAACACAGAATTAGTGTGAGTGTGTGAGAGAATGTCCCAAGTGATACAGTATATTTGCAATATGTCTAAGCTTTTAAATTGGAATAAACAGGCTTGCAAAATCAATACATGAAGAGTAATTGTGCAATGTTTAAAATTTTACAAATTTAATCCTAATATAAGAACATTTTATTTTGGCAGGGAAAGCCAACAAATACTTTATTTAGGTTCACTTATCAATCAATACTGCAGGCTTACATACCTCAGCATCAGATCACAGAGGAACGTGTACCCTTGACATAACCGGAAATCATCCAGAAGAGTTTGTGATACATCACTTGAGTCTTTTAAAAAGCAAGAAAGGCCAGCAAACATTTCAACAATCTCAAGGGGTGAAAGGTCATCTGACTGTTGCATATTTTGTATGCATGTGGCTAAACATTCTTTTTCTGAAATTGAACATAGAGAGTTCACAGTCAAGCAAACATTCTTTGCAAAAATAACACTGCAAAACATTTAACTGGCTGATTAATTGCTGACTTTTAACATACATGATCTAATGAAAAAATAGGAAAAAATGGGTTACTCTTATACATTAACACCGTAAACCTTCAATTTACTCTTTAATTGTCTCAGCCTAGGTTTTTCACAGATGTACAGTGCATACACAAATACCACAATAATGTTCATTTATTAATCAATAAATCTTTAATTAGAAAAAGCACTTTCATTGAGAGTATCAATATAAGGAGTTTGTAAGCACATTATGCACAATACATAGCTACAAATCCCAGTTCTTAATCCGAAATTCAACAGGGAAACAGTTTGAAGCCCACATTTAATGCTTCAGACAAGTAAGTGATAGCCTTGTTTGCACCATCTGAATAAAAGTAACATACATAAGCCTATAAAGAAACAAGCATTTTACTTTTACATGTTTTTTACTTATTGTACTATGTTATTCATATAGGGCTTATAGGGTAACCCAAATCAATTTTTAATAAATACCATTCAAAAATCTCAGCATTTTTTTATTATACTGTATATGTTCATACTGATATGCTTTAAGTTAAAATTTAAATTTACTATGAACTTCACACAGTGCTTCAAAATTCTTACTTCTATAGACTAAAGTCAGTACAGTAGTACAATATAAACAAGACATGACAAATATAACAATACATTAAAGGAATAATCAGAAAATTATGCAAGAACAAATTATGCAATTGTTATTATGACAGTGTGCATGTGCCAGTAACTCTATATCAATTGCAGGTAAGGAAGAGGGAGAAAATGTTTGTGAAGAATGGCCGATATCTTTAATATGTAATATTGTTTAAAATTCCAAGGTGAATTGTATTATATGCCCTGAACAAAATAGAGATGTTCCCCATAATATTCTGTGTCAGCTTCACCACCCAATGCACTATTCTGCAGGACTCGGCTGAGTATGTGTCATAATAGTATGTTATGTTGCCAGTAAGAGCAGATTCCACTGTGCTGCTATAGAAGTTGGTCTGCAAAAATGGAGACATCCTGGCTTTGAACATCAAAGAAAATAAAGGCACTGGTGAGCCTCGTCAGCAATAGCTGAAGTGAGTTGTGCTCACTTCATATTATCAGTGATAGCTGCTTAAAGTAATGTAAAGCTCATGGTCTTCTCTAAAGCATATCCATTGTAAATGGAAGCAGGATTGTCCTTCTGCTCCTTGGATTTTATAAACAGCTCTTTGGCTTTGCTGACATTAAGGTAAAGGTTGTTATCCTTTCATCACTGACTGTAAAGGCAAATTTCTTTTCTCTAAGCTGAGAATGGTGGTACTATAAGCAAAAATTGTGAATTTGAATTGAATTAGAGGGGTGCTTTGCCAGATAGTCATACTTGAACAAGGAATACAACATGGGGTTCTATTCTACTCTGTTACTGTCTGTGCTGAGCTGAGCTGAGGATCTCTGCACTAGTTAAAACTCCAAAATTCAATTTAAGGTTGGCACCAATTTCCAAAGTGAATAAATAGTTAATCAGCTTTGATGAACAATGTTAAATGATGATATGTAGTCTAATAGACAGTATTTGGGCATAGCAGATTTTACTACCCAAGTGTACCAAGATAGAATGAATGGCATCCTTTGTGGGCCAGTTGTGGAAATAAATAAACTAAAGGTGGCCCAGAGAATCTGGAATATTGGAGTGTCTAAGTCTCTCAAATCCTTTCATTACAGTGGGAATGAAATGTAATTTATAATGCAATTTTGAATTAGGCTACAATTCATGCACATGATCATCAACTTTTATAAAATATTTTCCCACAAAAACAATATTGATAAGAAAAATTATTTTAAGCAATTATTCAAATTTATCTTGATTTTTTACTTCTAAACCAGACATGGTTACCAGTCAGGGATCTCACTGGCAAGAAGACAGCCCACAACTGGTGTCTACATGATTTTCACTCTTAATTTTAGAACTTACTAAAGTGATTTTTTTATTACTATCACACTTCATTTTGACTGAAAACACAGGATGCCTGAGAACATGTTCAGCTCTCTGTACAGGAAGGGACTAAAGGTTTGTAATGAGGGATACCACCATATGGTAATCAGATGTTCCTGGGTTAAGGCTAATATGTTCAAAGGAAAGACAAGAGAACTGTGCCTTCCATTCATGTGACATCATGAAATTATAAGCGGGACCTAGCAAAAGGAAAATACAATTCACATAAGACTTTGAATCTGTGAAACTTCACCAGAGTCCAATAAACTGGGCTTGGACACTCATTCAAGCTGCCTGCTGCTTGGTATTGTTTTATTTAAGAGTTTACCACTCTAATAACTAAGATGATGGGAGTTGAAGGACCTGACCTAATAAAAAACCAACTGGACTAATGATCGAAATTAATTTTAGATTATAAAAATTTAAATGTATTCAAACTGTACATTTAAGTAGTATTAAATTCAGGGCTGGACATGTTTGTGAAGAATTACTGCTGCTTTTGCAGCATAGTCAGGTCCTCGTAAAAGTAATCACATTTTTGTCTATGCTAAAACACTAACGTGAAAACAGTGCTTGAATTGGTAAAACGTAAAATCTAAAAATATTTATTTCTAAAATAAGGGTCACTCAGTGGTTAGTGCTTCTGCCACTTGGATCCAGGATTTTCAGTTTATATCCTGCACCTGGATATTGTCTATGTGTATTTTGCACATTCTTCATCTGTGTTTGCTCTTGATACTCCAGTTTTACTATCACATTCTGAAATATGTGCCAGTTAGGTTAAGTGGTCATTGACTTCTGTGTGGGTGTGTGCATTAATTGGTCCTGAGAAGGACTGTCTACTAATTGCCTCCATCCTGCCGGGACATCCTCTGGTGTTTCACAATCTTGACTTAGATTGTGCAGTTTTGAGAATGATGTTTCCATTGCAGGATGGTACATTTTTTAAAAGTAAAAAAAACAAAAAACAAAACAAAAAAAAAAAAAAACACTGGTTGACACATGTGGTGTATTTGCAGTATAAGAGGCATAATGAAATTCTCACTGGAGTAATATGTCTTAATTTTATTTGTAATTTAGTCACTTTTTCACCAAAACACCTTACGAGGGCTCATAAAAGTGAAATCTATTAAATAAAACAGGCATGGTGCATCTCCATGTCAGAATAAACTTCTGGTCAGTCAAAGTACTGTGACTAGCTAATGTGCTTTTGCTTCATCAGCTGTGATGTGTCAAACTTTTCCCTTTGTCAGTATTCATCTTGCTTTGGCAAACATGTCCTCGAGCTGTGGAATAAATACTGATAGGACTGGCAGGATAGGAAGTTTCCTTGTTTATCGGTTTGACAGATTCCTTGCACTAGAGCAATTTAGCTGCTGATAACAATAGTGAATTCAGCAGTTTGTGATTGATAAGGTAATAAATTGTATTGAAAACTGACCCAACTATGCATTTTTTGCAGCATCACTGCCCCATTTCACAGATTAGTCAAATTATTTGTCTTTTACTAAATTTGCAGAGATTTATGCACTCCTCAAGGTCATGTTTTAGCCTAGTATGTATGAGTCAGCTTTACAAGGAGGCAGAACAACTTTTCAAATAATTTACTTTTTTTTTCATATTCTGGGTGGATTTATTGTATCATTACTGCTATTAGACGGGCCTCCAGTTAAACTATTTTTTTTTTGCATGTATAATGTGTTATTTGATAATTTCATGTGTAATGTGCACTCTTCTTTGCATTTCTAATAATCAAGGCTTAACTAATATTTTACATTTTCAGATTTAATAACCACTACCAAAAATGTTTACATCTGCTACATAAAAAACAAGCATTAAAAAAAACCACACATTTTCTAATATAATTAATTGAAAATCCCCACTGCCGAGGTAAATTTACTGCTGTTCATGGCAAGCACTGCTCCAAAAACAAAACAAAATTTGGTAAGGTTAAAATAATAATACTAATAATTCTGTTTTCATGTTAGTTGTGTCCAGGGCTCAGTGACACCCCTTGTCATCCACAACTGACACAAATACATCATCCGAATACCTTTACACAGCACGCAAGGGTTGTCTCCTGCCTACCGACTCTGACTCCCCGAAGTGAGGCCGAGGTCTCCTATAAACCAGACTCTGGAAGGGCTAACATTGTGTAATGCAAGTCCAAAGTAAACACTTCCAGGTCAGGCAGGTAGTTTTAAAAGTAGTGAGGGCTCACCCCTGCCACCCCCACCACGGTACCCATGGCATGGAGCAGAGTTGTTTCATGGGACTAACATTTCCAACATGCCTCGTCATCTGGAAAATGACAGGTCCAACACAAGAACAATACTCTATAGCCTATCGGGGAGTATATACTCCAAAAAGGTCAACTTCGCCAGACCTTCATTATCCTGGCCTCCCTTCCAGGGAAAGGACCACCGTTTCTTCTGGACAGGATGCCAGAAATTCTTGTATAGTAGTTACAAGCAATATCATTCTCAAGCTCACTTGATGTAATTCAAGACTGGGGACTTTGGGGGGAGTAGCATGCCCACCAACACACATACACACAGGTACATCCACACTGGGTCACGGTGGAATGACCAGTATACCTAACCTGCACATATTTGGAATTGTGGGAAGAAAGCTCATGCAGACCATGAAAAATGGACATGGACAATGAGGTTCACAGGAACGGAACCCAAGATGCTCATATTTGTTTCTTTAAAACTTTGAGTGTTTTTTGGTTATATTCCTTAATGTTAAGCACATACAGTAAATTATAATTGCTAAAAAATATTATACATATTATGACAAGTAAATTTACATCTTAATAATACTGTAAAATTCAATCATTTTCAAGCAAACTTGACGACTACAATGCTTTACGTTCAGACAACTCAAATTGTTCACTTACTAATAAACAAAAATTCAAAACACACAGGCAAGGATTGTACCTAAAAGTAGCACAACCACATAATGCCAAGTTTTTAAATCACTTCATTGAATTCCAGTTAAGTTTAGAGATGATTTAAAAAATTCCTTCACCCTATACAAAATCGTAAATGGTTTAGTTCCTCCTTATCTCTTAGAATTTACCAGAAACCATTTTGTAGTTTTGCAAAATTTCAGATAATGAACTGATGTAAGTTTCATATTAAAGTTACACATACAAGTGAAAATCTTAACAACAAATATCAAGAGTTTATAAATTTGGATTAACAGATAAATAAACTAAGATAACACCTAATTTTACATCTAGACAGGGGCTATTATAACACATACCATGAATGTACTTGACCACATTGACGCTGAGGCCATGCCGTGATATGGTCATCAATACCTCTCCAGCACTTTTTCTCCATGGAAGATTGTGAGGAGGGCACCAAGATGTTATTGCACTAAAAAGGAGCTGCAGGTCATCTTTCTGTGCGAGTTCTTCAGCAGGAGAAACAAAACTACAGAGTTTCACCAAGATCTACAAGAAACAAAAGGAAAACTGAATGATGAACCAAATTACAGATTACAAACATAACAGAAATCAACAGTATTTAATATATTATATTGATATAATAATACTTAAATATGAGAAAGAGGCAGTAAATAATTAAAGGACAAGACACCATATGTAACATTAGACCATGAATTCTTATTTTAGAGACAATTTGGTTGTTTAATATAAACTACAGAATTAATAAACAAAACTTGGCTGTTTGAAGAAAAACTCTCGGCATTTTCAGGAAACTGACAACCACGTAATTTATGATTTTTTTAATTGTTTTTTTAATAATTTGTAAATCAGACAAAAACAGATAAAAAGCTTTTTATTCCCTTGATAAGGAATAGTAAAAGCAGCACTAATTACTGAACTTTTATATTTAAGTCCAGAGTAAGCATAAAAAGAACTAGCAAAAAAACAAAAACAATGTTATATACTGTGAAAAACACTTTATTTTACAAAATTTCGAGTTCCAGACATTAACAAACCTGCACAAAGACTTTCTGAAGCAAAGCCCTTCTATCAGCCAGGGGAACTTCTGTTTGAGAAGCTCCAGGAACATCAGGCACATGTGGAAGGTCAAAGAAAAGGTACAGACACTTGACCAGAGTTGAGGGTACAGACATTGTTGTCATGCAATCCACTGTTTTCTGAAAAGACAATTGAGGAAAAACTGATTTAATAATATGCTAAAAAAAAAACAAAAAAAAACTAATAGCTTGGATGAACATTGCAACCATGTGTTTCAGTTTAGTCTAAAAGAAGAAACAAACCTTGTCAATGGATAGGCTGTCATTTTCTTCTCATCTGAGTAAAATATTAGTGCCTAACCTGCTACTCTTTATTACACTACTAAGTAACTAGTGCTGCATTTGTTATATGGCAGAGCTGGGAGGCTGGAAGTCGCAACTGCATCATTTGCAATAACCAAGTGGGAATGTAAACACAGATGCCATAAAAGCAGGTGTTTGGCTGGTGTTCAAGCAACAAATGCTAACTAATAGTGCAATAGTCCAGAACAAAGAAAAACAGAAGAGTAAGAAAGGTGCAAAAAGTTTAATGTCATGTCTAAAAAAAAAGAGTTTTATGCTCTTGGCAGTTGAATTGTCAAATGCATGTAGCAAGCACTAATACCCAATCGCTTCTGCAGACTATCCAAGTAGAACTTGCTACTACATGTGAAACGGGGCATGGCTGGATGTTTGGGGCAGGGCTAGATGTTGCTGATGATGCATTCTGGGACTGCCTAATTTACATTACAAAGAGGTTTTCAGGAAGGATTAGCTTTGTTAAGCAAGGGACAGCTATATTTACCTTTTTAGTCAATTTAGGAAACTGCATTTAATTTTTTAATTCTTCTGTTACTGTTATGTTCTTTTGCTCAAAAGCACCCCAGTTACTGATGATATTTATAATCCTTTATTTTCTTCAGTTATTTCATTGTCATCCCCTGTTTCTTCTAAGTAAATTAATGACACTATCCTGCCCTATATAAAGTACACTGTTGAATCTACCACACTGCTCCTAAAACTTGACATGTTCATTTTATGTTTAAATCTGCACATCAATTTGAAATTAACTTTACCGAAATTAAATTTAGTGTGTCCATATAAATTAATATTTAAAGTGGCCTGCTCAGTATTTGTCCTTTTTTTGAAATACATTAGTCAATTTTGATTAACCATTTCTTAAAAACATTATGGCAAAAATGTGCAGAGGATAAGACAGTGTAAACACTTTTTGTGTGCATACAGGACACATTTAAGATAGATACTGGTTACTGCTCATACTGATTATGGACTGCATACAAAATTAATTTGAACAGTCAAGAAAAAACTTGATTTAAGCCAAAAATTGAACTGGGTCAGTTTTACCTGCAGTGTGAATGCAGCCCAAAATTCAATGTTTTCAAGTGGCTTACAATGCCAAATTAAAGAGCTATTCATCAACTGTGGATTTTACAAATCTTGTACCTGTACCCAAATATATAAGTGTATAAACCACTTGTCTTTATTGTTACTGAAAATTTGATTTATTAAATTCCTGCAAATTGGTAAAAACATGCCGCATGTCACAAACCTGTCCAGAAGATGCAAGTAAGTTGATAGTAGTAAGCAGCATCCACCCTCGGCTCGCCTCTTCACTCTGGTTAACTTCCAGAAACTGAACTATTGCACGACTTGCAGCCTCTATCAAGAAAGATTCCAACAGAAGTAAGCATAACAAATATATCTGTTCATTGTGAGCATAATTTCAATGCTATGCGATTTTATGCTCGGGCAGCAAAATGGCATAGTGTTTAGTGCTGCAGCTTCATGAAACCAGCAACCTGAGCACAAATCCCACATAAGGTCACCTGCTGTGTCTAAAGGGTTCTTCTCCAGGTACTGTGGTTTTAGCTTCACATTCACAAAGACGTGTTTGGCTATTTGGCATAACTGTGAATGTGGGTGTGGGCATTTTTGTGTGCGAGATTGATGGCCTGGCACCTGTTCAGGGCTTTTTCCCTGCTTTTAGCACAATGCTCACTAATTCATCACAAACAATAAAAATAAATAATAGTTTTGTAACATATGACTTACACAATTCATCTTTTGTTGATGTCAGTTTAGAAAAAAAATGAAAAGATAATTTTTTATTATAAAGTAACATTTTTTTTAATGGTAACCAGTTCTTAAACATTTTCCAAGTATCACTCTCTGTTGGCAAATGTACCAACATTATTTGACAGACACAATGTCACCCTGTTCAATTTTCACTTCATTTTGGGTGTAGTCTTCAACTCTGATAATGTACAAAACTGCTCATCAGCACTTCAAAACAAAGATGTTTTATCTTGGGCAGGAATCAATAATAACTTAGAAGGGAGCATTTTGAAGAAAACTATGCAAGTTTTACAAATATATTCTAACATTTCTCTGAAATTGCTTGATTTGGCCTTGTCCACATGAGTGTTCAAATCTTGGTTAAAGTAATGCACTCTGAGCGACCTAAGCATTTAAGTTTTGTAGTGGCGTTAAAATGATGTTACATGCGCTTTCATTTACCTCTGTTAAACACCAACCTGCAGTCCAGACTGCAGTTTTGTGTGTTTACATGGGGGATGTCAGTTATCAGGCAATCCAGAGTGTTTTTAACCTGTGAGGTTTGAGATTCATCATTCACTGGATTCTAAAACCTGTATTATTTGGCAAAAGCTCTAGTTTTCAACAATGGTGTAGGGTCTCTTTATCTTTAGAGTTAAAAACTGCTACAGACTCTGTTATTTTTTGGGCACGAGGCAAATTAAATGGAAGCTTGGAGCTAAACACCATCTCCAGTGTAGATTTAGGCTGTAATTGTTTGGATGTTGACTGAAGATTGTTTGAGGGTAACACTGGGATAAATGATTTCTCAAATTTGATGAGTTACAACAATGCTTAACTTCAAAGAGTTGCATAGCTTACATACAGCTTTGGTTTTATCCAGCTTTTCTTTACCGATGAACTGTCAGAATCCAAAGGAAGTCCACACGTCTGATTTAAGTGTTGAAGGCATTGATTTCAGTTGAGGAGGACACACCATTTTATGTGAACAGTAAAGTGCTTTTTCCATAAAAAGTCTTAACAGGCTCAACTGGATCGGATGCCAAAAACAAAAATAAGCAAAAATCTACATATTGTAATTGTATTGCAGGATAGTTGCACATTGCCCCTGGAAACAACATTAATTCAAGAACTGTGCATTTAAAGCTTCATGAAATGGGTTTCCATGGATGAGCATCAACACACAAGCCTAAGATCACCATACACAATTCCAAGCTTTGGCAGGAGTAAGGTAAAGTGAGACACCATTTGACTCTAGAGCAGTGGAAATGTAGTATGTGGAGTGATAAATTACATTTTACTATCTGGTAGTCTAATGGCCGATTCTGTGTTTGGCAGATGCTAGAAGAACACTACCTTCTGGACATAGTACCTATTATAGCAGTTTTTCAGGATTTGGGCATGGCCACTTAGTTCTGGTTATGGGTACTGTTAATACTACAGCATACAAAAATATCTTCCACAACTGTATGCTTCTATCTTTGTGGCAGCAGTTTAGGGAGGCCATTTTCTGTTCCAGCACAACTGTGCCCTTGTGCACAAAGCCAAGTACGGTTAGACATTTTGATGAGTCTGATGTGGAGGAACTCCAATGGTTTGTACAAAGTCCTGACCTCAACCTTACAGCTGCAAAGGAGGGGAGCAACTCCATATTAATGCCCAAGGTTTTGGCATGGGATGTCCAAAAAGCTCATATAGGTGTGATGGTCAGACGTCCACAAACCTTTAGCCATTCAGAGTAAGTGTTGGCAAGGGCTATCATATAATACATATATAACGTAATGGCCTGTCTGACCACACTAATACTGTAAACTGACTGAATGCGGCATTAAACACAGCATGTTGTGTTCATTAAAAATAAATAAATAAATAAAAGTATTCAATGGAGTGTTAATAGTGAAATGATGTTTAGTTAAAGGCCTCTGAAATAAATGAATGCCAATGTTCCCAACACCGTAGTTGAATAAGAGGTACTGCACAAATCTGTTTCACAAACTCAAAGCTGAAGTTGGACACACTCACATGTCTTTTCTGAAATCCCAGGAAGCACATACCTGTTGATTTATTGGAGGCCCTTCTTCGGATTTCCGTCACCATTAATCTGGACACCTGTGTTGTAAACTGCAGGAGATCTGAAAACTTCTCTGTCATTGTACTGGGTGGAGCACTGCCAAACACCTTGTTTTAAAGAAAAAAAAATGTTTCTACTGACTTATCCTGGAAATGACAAGGACAAATACTATTCTATTTTTTGATATGTTCTCAGAAGCAGTATCCTTTTAAAAAATAAAATGGAATTTTAGGAATAACAAATTAATAAATGTTTTTCTTATAATGTAAGGTTTATATCAAACACTGTTTCCATGTTTTATACCATACCAAGTTGTACATTTTGAGCACAGGAAATTTAAAACAGTTAGTTGGTGATTAGAGGTTGGAATAATTCATAAATTTAACTAGGACATAAAAACACACCAGTGTAAGCTAGGCCAAGATGTGCCTCCTAACCATTATTCCAGGAATAGAGATGAAAGGAAGTGCACCTCTCTCTTTCAGTATGACACCGGTTTAAACAGATAATTTTCATCAAATATGCAATAAAAGCTGAAAGTCCCAGTAAGTGGCACTGTAAGATTTAAGATTAAATATTTTTGTAAATTGTGTTCAAAAGAATTACTTATGAATGTTTTTGAATTGCATTTTTTGTCCAGTGCTTCCTCATTCACTGGTATTTGAAATCCTCCACATATGATATACCATATGACTCGTCATGATGTCTAGCTATGCAAGACCTTGAGCTTGTCGAGGTTCCCCCTACTTTTGGTCCTTTAACCCCAAAATAAACCTAATTTTTAGACTCTTTTTGGACCATATTTTTACAGGAAATTACACCCTTATGATAAAGAGTACACCAAAGGGTGACTTCAGCAAAAATTATTAGAAGGACTAGAAGTGGTACATCCCATATCAAAGAACCCCAGTGATTTACCCCCTAATCGAACATGAGGGGTCAAAGACACACTTTTCACAAAATTTGAAAAAAATGTTGTTTTACGCTATTTCAAGGCTGCTGCACAGAATTATGATAACATTTTAGATATTTGATGCTTTATCTGTGGCTCTAGCTCTCTAAAATCCACTCCCAGATAGTTAAAAATGACACGTTAGACCATTTCAATGTCAGTGATATGATAATGATCTTATTTTCAATCGTTTACTGGAGACCCAGTCCCCTATGAACCTCTACCAGAAGGTGAAAATGACAAAGCTCTATTACAATAAAGAATATTTAAACTTTACACATTTAAGTTGAAGCACACGTTTTAATATTTCAAACATCTGATGCAGCTATTCTTGTTTATTTTGTACTTCTACCTCATGATGCTATACATTGAATTTCCTATGAACACCATGAATTAGTGTTGTTTACAATAATTTAGACTTTTTACTTTCTGTCTCCTGGAGTGTGTTGTTCATGTGAGTTATTATCAATACTATGATCCAAATATTCTAAGTTTATGTCCTCAAAAACAGTTGACAAAAAAAGGAGTTTAAAGTAGCAAATCAATAGTATGGTGGCATAATGAAAAATACTGAACAGCACATTCTTTGCCAATCCTAATCTAGAAGACAATTTTATGGGACACTCCATCAGCAAGTGTCTAAAGCACAGGTGAGCAAGCAACTCGTAGGCTACTCATAGACATATCTAATATTCTGGCCCTCCTGACATGTTCTTCACAAGTGCTATGTGTCTGCCAGATTGTTTCTCTGATGCCTGTTTTTGTTTCCCTTTAATGACCCTTTATAGTTTAAAGTATTTTTATATGTTTATTATAATTATTTATTTTTATGTTTATAGTATTCCATTTAGTGCATTTTATGTTTCTATGTGTAAATCTAAATTCTCTTAACCCTCTTGTGTTTTGTGGGTCATACCTCAAGAGATGGGGCCTCCCTGATGTTACCATACCCAAGCTGCATTTCAGTCAAAGCAGAAGGAGAGTTCAGGCATGGCACATTGAAGGCTTGTGGAGTCAAGTGAGTATTGATTTCTTTATTTAGATTTGCAGGATTTTTGATTATTTTACATTCTGTTATTGGATTATTCTTTCAGATTGTGCTTTGGGACTTGTTTGCTTTGTATTGCCTTTTAGGCAATTCCTTTTTTTCTTTTTGAACATTTTGTTATTTTCCAGGTCTAGTTAATGAATCTCTTTATTTACTGTGGGATGCAAAAGTTTGGGCAACCTTGTTAATAGTCATTATTTTCCTGTATAAATCGTTGGTTGTTACGATAAAAAATGTCAGTTAAATATATCATATAGGAGACACACACAGTGAATTCGGAGAAGTGAAATGAAGTTTATTGGATTTACAGAAAGTGTGCAATAATTGTTCAAACAAAATCAGGCAGGTGCATAAATTTGGGCTGTTGTCATTTTATTGATTCCAAAACTTTTAGAACTAATTATTGGAACTCAAATTGGCTTGGTAAGCTCAGTGACCCCTGACCTACATACACAGGTGAATCCTATAATGAGAAAGAGTATTTAAGGGGGTCAATTGTAAGTTTCCCTCCTCCTTTAATTTTTCTCTGAAGAGTAGCAACATGGGGGTCACAAAAAAACTCTCAAAATGACCTGAAGACAAAGATTGTTCACCATCATGGTTTTAGGGGAAGGATACAGAAAGCTGTCCCAGAGATTTAAGCTGTCTGTTTCCACAGTTAGGAACATATTGAGGAAATGGAAGACCACAGGCTCAGTTCAAGTTAAGGCTCGAAGTGGCAGACCAAGAAAGATTTCGGATAGACAGAAGCGACGAATGGTGAGAACAGTCAGAGTCAACCCACAGACCAGCACCAAAGACCTACAACATCATCTTGCAGCAGATGGAGTCACTGTGCATCTTTCAACCATTCGGCGCACTTTACACAAGGAGATGCTGTATGCGAGAGTGATGCAGAGGAAGCCTTTTCTCCCCCACAGCACAAACAGAGCCGCTTGAGGTATGCTCAAGCACATTTGGACAAGTCAGCTTCATTTTGGAATAAGGTGCTGTGGACTGATGAAACTAAAATTGAGTTATTTGGGCATAACAAGGGTGTTATGCATGGAGGAAAAGAACACAGCATTCCAAGAAAAACACCTGCTACCTACAGTAAAATATGGTGGTGGTTCCATCATGCTGTGGGGCTGTGTGGCCAGTGCAGAGACTGGGAATCTTGTCAAAGTTGAGGGACGCATGGATTCCACTCAGTATCAGCAGATTCTGGAGACCAATGTCCAGGAATCAGTGACAAAGCTGAAGCTGCGCCGGGGCTGGATCTTTCAACAAGACAACGACCCTAAACACTGCTCAAAATCCACTAAGGCATTCATGCAGAGGAACAAGTACAACGTTCTGGAATGGCCATCTCAGTCCCCAGACCTGAATATAATTGAAAATCTGTGGTGTGAGTTAAAGAGAGCTGTCCATGCTCGGAAGCCATCAAACCTGAATGAACTAGAGATGTTTTGTAAAGAGGAATGGTCCAAAATACCTTCAACCACAATCCAGACTCTCATTGGAACCTACAGGAAGCGTTTAGAGGCTGTAATTTCTGCAAAAGGTGGATCTACTAAATATTGATTTCATTTCTTTTTGTGGTGCCCAAATTTATGCACCTGCCTGATTTTGTTTGAACAATTATTGCACACTTTCTGTAAATCCAATAAACGTCATTTCACTTCTCAAATATCACTGTGTATGTCTTCTATATGATATATTTAACTGACATTTTTTATCGTAACAACCAACGATTTATACAGGAAAATAATGACTATTAACAAGGTTGCCCAAACTTTTGCATTCCACTGTATAATTATTATTTTGTGTATCGGTTACTGCAAGCCAAAGGTTTCTACACTTTTTTGTCCTTGCAGGGCATTTTGATATTTTGGGATATTTAAGGTTATTTCTAAGGCCTAAACCTTTTCATACCTGCATGGGCTGGAGCAGGTCTTTAAAGCTGAAATTGAGCCTATTGGAGCGAGGCCTTTCCCAGGCAAAGGAGGTCAGTGAAGCCTTTTAGAGACATCAAATCTCTTTTCTTGTACAGTTCAGTTTTCAAATAATAATAAGATGATGCTACAGTTGGCTGGTAAGAATAGTAAATTGTCATGCGGTGCATATGTTTTAAGCTGCTTGCTTGCTTTTCTCCAGTATGGTCATTTTAAAAGAATACAGGAAGAGTATGACTTCAGGACTGTGCTCGAATCAATATAAAGAGTGTAATTTACAAATGTGAAAGAAGAAAGTTACAGGGAGCGGATGGACCAAAATGGATTATCAGTATATTTCAACCAATGTGTTTGATGAGACAGGGAGTAAAATACAAAGTGGCATTCTTTTCAAACCCTTCCTCACTGAGTTATAAAAGGAGGACAATAATGGCTTCCAAGTCAGCTTATTTGATTTTTGGCGTGTTTTTTCTCCATTCTTCAAACTTTATTTTAAGAAGCAGTGTTCAGAAAGAAGTGACTTTGCAAGATATACAGCTGTTATGTGGACAATGTTTCTAAAGTCCTGCAGCTACATATTTTTGGACATTAACTGAACAGAAGGAACTACAAAAGGAAGTGAAATGTGAAATTAAGCAGGCAAAGCTGAAGTATAAGAACAGGACTGAGAATAAACTGCTGACTGACAACCTTGGATCACTGAGGAATAGCTTTAGGATGATGGCTAAAATGCACAATGTATGTAATAATCATGCTGAATTAACAGGGGTTAAAACTGACTATCAATTTGGATAAAAAATTTAATGAATTCTACTTAAGGCTTGAGATGCCCGATTTTGCTTGGGAAATTAATCACCAAAGAACAGATTCAGGTCAGGAGTCAGAAGTTAGTTATTCTAATTAGAGTGAAATGTACATGTTATTCAAGCAGCAGACACTACACACCCAAAAGCATTAAATGATTTCTGATTAGTGGATATAGCTTTTCATATTAGGAATTCCTTTGAGAAGTTGATTAAGAGAGATCGCTAAACAAAACTGAGGCCTACCAGAGCCGTTACCAATTTGCATACATAGCAAAGAGTGCAGTGTAGGATGTGACAGCAATACTTCTCAATTTACAGTATGAGTTCTTGGGAGGACCAAAAACCATTTAAGATTGTGGTTTATAGATTTATTGTCAGCTTTTAATACAACCCAGACCCACATTTTAGATGAGAAGCTGATCGATCAATTCTAGTTGCAGCCTACCTTGGCGGGGTAAATTCTGGACTTTTAAGTAGCAGAACACCGAGAATGAGTGTTAATGGCTGTTTCCTTGATTGTCTTTACCTGTAGTATCACCTCAAGGCTAATGTCTATCTATTCTTCTGTTTATCATATATAAAATGACTGCTGGAGTTCATACAAGGACAGACATATCCTGAAAATTGCAAATGATTCTGTCATTGTGAGCTTTATATAAGATAAGGAGAAAAGCCATGGACTTATTGTTCATGGGTTTGTTCTATAGTCTGATCATTTTCTTCAGGTGCTCCCATCTTCCCACTCCATCAACAATAATTAAAAAGGAAAATGGACCTGGTTAAGGACTACAAATACCTAGGGACAATCATTGATGAAAAGTTAACCTTCAATCTTAACAGAGAACACATTTGTAAGAAAAGGCCATACATGGCTATACTTTCATAGGAAATTGAATTGTTTATTAAAGAGGGCAAAAGTATAATTACATTTTTATAAGTCTTTTATTGAATCTGTTGTTACATTTGTTTTTATATATCTCAACATTAAAATCATAAAATATTCTAAAAGCATTGTAAAAATTAGCAGTAAGATTATTGTTTTGCACTGAGCTGTATCACAGGCAGGTTAGAAAGAAAGCCAACTCAATTCTGTCAGTCAATTGTCATCCACTTTTTTATCTAAAATTCAGTTGTTGCCATCAGGCTCCATTTTTAGGTTTCCAAGGATAAAAAGCAAAAGATTTAGGAACTCTTTAATTCCTAGAAATACTGTAGTTTGAATTCATTTACCAGTAGAGATGCTGCTGAATTCTGAATTTTTTGTGTAATGTTAAAGGTAATTCTTCTTTGTGCTAATCTTGAGTATACATACATATATTAACATTAACTTTCAGTTGTTGTGTATTTTCTGATTTTGTGTATACAAAGTATTATAATTAAACATAATGTCATTCCTTCATTATACAATATTATATCTCACCCTTTCATAAACCAGTCCTTCTACTGTTTCCTGGAAAATACATTAATGAAAGTACTACCTATAAAAAGGGTTCAGATAATCAGAAATAGAAAAACTTAATCCTGAAAGAAATTACTGCTGACAGTTTCACATTTTTAGTTCATTTTGTATTATCAGCATTGCCACTTTTTCTTTCATGTAGTTTTGCTTGTGTTATATTAAACAGTTATAAACTCTTTTCTAAACCAGTATTTTCCAATACAGGTCCTGCTATCAACAAGGTACAAATAAGCCCTATAATGAGACGCTAGAACAATATGGGGCATTCCCATGCTAAGCCATAATGTGTATATATTGTTAGTGGATTAAAATTCATACTGAAGCAATACAGGGTTGGGCAAATGTACGTGTATAGCCGTTTGCATGGAGAAAGACAGACAGGTCATGATTATTACAATAGCTTTATTAACCCAAAACAATGTCACAATGGAACAGTGCACTTAAGGTACATTCTTACAAGTGCTCAGCTCAAACTGCTTGCCTCACTTACTCACAACTGTAAACCGACTTTTGCCTACCCCTGTATAATGTATGTGATACCCATAAACTGCAGTTCAAATTATGCACAATGATTCAAGGTGAGTAATATATTGAAAATAAACATTTTTTACTTGAACATTATAACACCCAAATTAACCAGATGTGCAGCTTTCAGATTAGTTATACATCTTTAGGCATTATCACCTTACCATACCTTATCAAATTAAGTATACATCAATGTTCAAAGTCCAAAACCTAGTTAGTGACCAGTCAAAAGATTCTCAAAGTTTAAGAACAAAATTCCAAATCAAGACATACAGAAAGTGGTAAACATCTTATTTACTAAGACATAGAAGTCGCTGCTACGCTTCTGTATTGCATGAATTATGTTTACTACAAACAGGATGGATCCCAATGAAATCCAGTTGGCAAAATAGGCAGATCAGCAAAATAAATGACAATGAAATCTAAAGGCGGATTTGAACAGGACCATGAGACTAAGGGTAGATATAGGATCCTGTAAGCTTATGACCGATGGGAGGGCATCATACAACTATATTTCACATTAATGGGAAGATAGTATCTTCTGGCTTCAGTATTCTTTGTATTCACACCTGGCCTGCACTAGCGCAGAAATGACTCACAGTAAGTGTGAGGGATTATTTTAATACAATTTCAAATACATAGGCAGGAGAATACTACTAGACTCAATAGGAATGGGTTTCCCTGTTGCGGCTGTCTCTACACTTTGCCATTTAAATTATCAGACAGGCATTTGGACTTAACCTATCTTTTGCCATGGGCAAACATGCCTGTCTAACACTGGTTACATTATTATATGACTTCTCAAAGAAGTAGTGAATAAAAGAGGATTTCGCCTAAGCCTTCACTAAGCCATACAAGCTTCAGAAGAATGTAAGCAGATACCTTCCTGGAATATATGGGCAATTAATTCAAATGGTGGGACCTGCAACAGCACACAGGCTTTTCTCGTTTCACACTGTACATTTTAGGTACTCCCTCTATTATATTTCATGGGATTTTGTGACTGACATGTAGTTCTTTTTAAAACCCAAAGGATGTCATTGCATGTGACTGGGTATAGCAAAAATATTTTTAGGCTGCAAATTCCAATTGTCTACAAGTAAAAAAGAACCAAGGGTGCTTACACATATTAATAACAACAATGCAATAACATTTAGAAGCTAGACAATACATACACACCATGTCCAGAATTTGTTCCTACCTTGTGCCCTATGCTAGCTAGGATAGGCTCCAAAAGTGTCTGGTTTAAGAGAGTTAGAAAATGAGAATACATGCATAAACACACAATTTAGATTAAACACATAATAAAAGAAAACGAAATCTCAATAACCAGCATAAATAAGCCATAACACTATAAAATACCAATTAATATAATAATTGAGATAGTCTTTTCACAGCAAAGGAGAGGAAAAGACAACTGCATTTAGCAGAATACATGGAAAAAGAAAATAAACTTCTTTTGATAACCTAGGCCAACTGACTGCACCCAACTAGGCAACTGACTGTTTCCTGTGCATTCTACAATATCAGAAGGACTTGTTGAAAACCATAGCTGTAAAAGCAGAAGTAAAGTCTGACCTATAAGGGTCAAATTTCAAACTTAATTGTAACGAAATTAATAATTTAACACATTTTTAAACCTGGACAATTTTCTATAGAACTGCTGTTTTTAAAACACCTTATTACAGCAAAATCCATTTTATTTGCAAAATTCATTACAACAAAGTAATCTCTCTATTATAATAAAAAAAAAATCCTGGGAAGGGATGAGACTTTTTAGCCTGGGACGTGACTTTTTCAGAAACATATTTTCATGTTCCACGAGACAAGACTTTGCAACAAGAGATTGAACCACGCCAGGGGCCGGAAATAAAAGACAAATAGTAGATGACAAAGTAGAATGTCGTAAAGAATTCAAAAACGTTGCCGCGATACACATGCAGAGCAGGTTAGAGATAAAGAAAGTACTAAAATTTGAAAGTCTCAAAAAAATGATAGTAAAGATCACATTAGCGCAAATAAATGTAAATGATTACTCGGTGAAATAATGGAACATCGAAAAGAAATTGAATATATTGTTCAGATTTAAACTTTAAGTCGGAGACTGGTAGATCGTCTAATTCGTGTTGCCATCAGGGAAAAGTAGCGTTTCTTCCCAATGAAGAGGCATATCCACGAGAAATAAAAGATTTGTTGTTTGATGAAAGAGAAATCCACATATGCAAAGTCGCTGGTATGTAGCGCAGGTCGGGATGGTTGGCGAGCGAAGTGAGCAGGCCTAGTTTTTCATGAAAAATGCACAAGACTATACATATGTCTTCTGGCCTTGGCTCAAATTTCTCCAAAAGAGCTCTGCTCTGTTGTGGAGTTGTTGGTTTCCCATTATATATCAGAGGAGGGTTATCTGACTCAAATAATGATGACTGTTGAGTAAACCAAGGGACAAAACCATGTAATCCAACTGGTTGTTCAGTGCAGCTCCGTAATCACAGTGGACCACAGCTAGACTCTTTTGGCAAAAACTTGAGGTAATTTACATTCTACTTTATTTCCAGGTACCCTGTGACCTTGCTCAGCACATCAACCAGATGAGGGATTCATTTTTTGCTCACTATTTAGCAAAACTGCTGACTGCCGAGTTTCGCTCATGCTTAAGCTACTTGACATATTTCATAAATTCGCTGAGATTTTACCCTGTGAACAGATGTGCACATAATCTGTCTCTTATGCTCTTGAATGTGTTTTGCATTTTGTGCTCACCACTTTTTCCATCTAGCAATTCTTATTTTCTGTTGTGACCTCCACTTCCTCTAACTTTAGATGTAACAATTTTCAAGGTTAAAAAAAAAATAGGGTGACTCACAAAAGAACAAACAGCAGTAATTTACAGACCACACATTTCCTTTTTTAAAAAAAGTTCTTTAGATGTTGTTCTGAGTTATATTGTGACCTCTTGGATGAGTCGCTACACTCTTGGAGTAATTTTTGTAGGCCGGCCACTACTGAGAAGGTTCACCACTGTTCCAGGTTTTCTCCATTTGTGGATAATGGTTCTCACCTTTAGAAATTGCTTTGTAACCTTTTCCAAACTGATAGATGTCAATTACTTTCTCATCTTTTCCTGAATTTCTTTAGATCGCGGCATGATGTCTTCCTTTTTGGGATCTTTTGGCCTACTTCACTTTGTCTGACAGGTTCTATTTAAGTGATCTCCTGATTCAACAGGTCTGGCAGTAATCAGGCACTTGTGGCAAGTGAAATTGGAACTTGGCTTTCCAGAAAATGTGATTAATCACAGTTACATGTTTTAGGGTGGACTGGGCAGTCTCTTGGTCTGGAATCCCTGCAGATTTTATTTTTTTTTCTCCAGCCGTCTGGAGTTTTTTTTTGTTTTTTCTGTCCACCCTGGCCATCGGACCTTACTTATTCTATGTTAATTAATGTTGACTTAATTTTTTTTTTTTTTTGTGTCTTATATTTTTCTGTTCTTCATTTTGTAAAGCACTTTGAGCTACATTTTGTTTTGTATGAAAATGTGCTATATAAATAAATGTTGTTGTTGTTTAACAAGGGGGGCAATTGCGTTTTCACATAGAGACATGTAGGTTTGAATAGTTTTTTCCTTAATAAATAAAATCATCACTTAAAAACTGCATTTTGTATTTACGTGGGTTATCTTTGTCTAATATTTAAATTTGTATGATGATCTGAAACATTTAAGTGTAACAATCATGCAAAAAAATAAATGCTTTTTCACAGCACTATATCTACATGTCCCATATTTCTTTCAGTCTTATTCTAACAGCTGGATAAGCAAGTCCTTCTAGAGACGGCGAGTAATAACAGCAGCCACGAAATGGAGCTGAAATCCTTATGAGCCACAGGTGCTGGCAGCATGCTTCTCGACATTGTTATTAATATTTTATTATATGTTAATATTTTACTCCATTTCTGCAAATCAGGAAGTGCTTATGACAAGTTTGCACAGGACATGGAATTCTTTGGAGTGGGTGTATTATAGTCACCAACGTAACAGCAGTCAGACACTGGGGTGTTGAAATGTCCACAAGCAGAAAAAACAAGTGTGAAAAGAGACAAGGAAAAATATCATGCATCACTGTTCAGTGGACATTGTGAGAAGGGGTGCTTTCAGCACATCTCAGTAGCTGAAAAATGCATTCCAATGCGACAGCCAAGTTCGCAAGTATAAAAAGTTCTGCATCATGGGGAGCTTGAAAAAAAATGTTTGCCTAAGCAGATTTCCAAGAAAATATTTGCCGAACAAGGTCACAGGAAAACACAGCATACTTACTGTAAAAAAACATTTCCGTGAATTTTGCCAATAAACACTAACAAAAGTATCAAGATTCTTTGGTTATTGCTCACTATTTTATAGTAATGCTGTTCATAATTTAACACCAAATATAATATCTAAAGATACATAAGTTCTACATTGAATTCAATTATGGCAAACAGCTACATTTTGGGTGCAGTGAATTTTGTTACAGATTGTTATTGGCACCTACTAACAGAATATTTAATTTATTCCTAAAAATATCCAGAAAACTGTGGTCACTACTCATGGTTTCAGCATCCTGAATTCAAATACCATTTTAAGTCATAGTGGTTTGTGTAGAGTTGTATCCACATTGTAAATGGTGTTTTCCAGGTAATCTAGTTTTCCCTCATACATCCAAAACATTCAGGAATGTGAATGTGTCCTGTAATTTGCACACACACAGATCCAGGGCTCTCAGCGCATATAAAGCGTGTAAGTACAATATGTTATAAATGAAACGTAGACGACTAAGCGAAGAAGAAAGCAGCATGGAGAAAAGAGACACAAAAGCGTTGGAGAGACAAAAAAGAAAAAGAATAATCTAGGTGCAAATTCAGAAAATAAGGAAAGTAATTACTGAATTGAAAAAAAAAACACGTCCAATCGGGACATGTGCGCTATATACATGCAGAGCAGGTTAGAGATTATGAAAGCAGTGGAATTCGAAAGGATCAAAAAAAAAAAAAGTTGCCACAATACAAAAGTGGAGAAAGTTAAAGAATATGAAAGTAGGAAAATTAGAAAATATAAAAAAAAAGAAAGTAAAAACCGCAGGAGCGCAAACAAATAGAAATTATTACTCAAAAAAGGGAAAATACCGTATTTATGCGTGTACCACACGCACATTTTTTTCCCGAAAATTAGCTTTAGAAAATCAGGTGCGCGTCATACATGAGGAAATTCTGTAATGTTTACTTCTTCTACTTGGTCTCGCTCGCTTGCTCACACACTTGCACTCTCTCTCTCGCTCGCTCGCTTGCTTGTTCATGCACTCACCCTCTCTCTCTCTCTCTCTTGCTTGCATTCTCTCTCTAAACGCTTCCTATACAATCACTACACGTGCATTGTACACGGGGCAAAAAGATTTTCACGATTTTCTTTGTAAAATTTAGGGTGCGCGTCTTACACAAGGGTGCATGCTACACGAGTAAATACGATAATCACCACAGACTAGGTGTCATTATAAAAAAGCAGGATAAAGCGAGGTCAGAAATAAAAGACAGAGTAGAAAACAAAGTAAAACGTCATAAAGAGGTTAAAAAACAAGGGGCCCAAACACATGCAGAGCAGGTTAGAGATAATGAAAACTAGAATTCAAAAGACTCAAAAAAAAAAAGTTGGCGCAAAACACATGCAGAGCAACATACAGAATATGAAAGCAGAAAAAAAAACAACATTGTCAAAAAAAAGAAAGTAAACATCGCATTAGCGCAAAGAAAGAGAAATTATTACTTGGAGAAATAACAAAAAGGCGGATAGCGATTGAATATATGGACAAAGGTGATATGTCTGAAGTATGTAAATATTGTAAGGCTTTGAAGTTTAAGTCAAGAGAATTTCAAAAACGGAGTTTACTGCGCATGCATTTTTTGGTGACTTTGCAAAAAAAAATTATTAACTGCTGATGATGTAGATCGTTTTGTTTGTGCAGAAATTCCAAAACGAGAAAGCTATCCTGAATTATGGCACAAAGTCACTAAACACATGTCTCACTGATCTCATTAAAAAGATTCTGCACGTTGGGACTTGAAAGATTCCAAATATTGTTTTTACAGAAGTTCTGAAATAAAAGTGAAACTAATGAAATAGCAACAATTCAAAGAAAAAAAAAATCTTAAAAGTGTGTATCTGGAAAAACAAAAACGAGGATTGGCGAGCGAAGAGAGCAGGGGGCAAAGCCCCCTAGTTATGTTAAAAAACAAGACCAAAGTACAATATTCATGAACTCGTACACATTATAAAACATGTTATGCCTCTGACTAAAAAGTCATACAGTGGAACCTCGGTTCACAACCATAATTCGTTCCAAAACTCTGGTTGTAAAACGATTTGGTCGTGAACCGAAGCAATTTCCACCATAGCATTGTATGTAAATACAATTACAGTAATCCCTCGCTATATCGCGCTTCGGCTTTCGCGGCTTCACTCTATCGCGGATTTTAAATGCAAGCACATCCAAATATATATCACGGATTTTTCGCTGGTTTGCCGCTTTCTGCGGACAATGGGTCTTTTAATTTAGGTTACATGCTTCCTCAGTTTGATTGCCCAGTTGATTTCATACAAGGGACGCTATTGGCGGATGGCTTAGAAGCTACCCAATCAGAGCATGTATTACATATTAACTAAAACTCCTCAATGCTATAAGATATGCTTCCAGCGTGGCGCTTGTTTTGTTTGCTTCTCTCTGTCTCTCTCACTCTCTCTGCCTGACGGAGGGTGTGAGCAGAGGGGGCTGTTTACACAGTGGCTGTTTGCCTAGAAGATAGGACGCTCCTCTACAAAATGCCGCTTTATCGCCGGTGCTTCTGTATACTTAAAAGCAAGTATTGATTTTTTGATTGTTTGCTTTTCTTAGCGAGCGCTCTCTCTGACATTATCTGCTCTTCAAGGTGCTCCTTTGAAGATAAGATATGTTTGCATTCTTTTAATTGTGAGAAAGAACTGCATCTCTGTCTTGTAATGAAGCACAGTTTAAGCGTTTGATTAAAGGGTGTTATTTAATGTCTAGAGGGCTCTAATAATGTTAACAGTGTGGGAGAGTTTATAAGGGCTTAAAATATATAAAAATAACCATACAAACATATGGTTTCTACATGATTTTCACCTATCGCGGGGGTCTGGAGCATACCCCTTGATCGAGGAGGGATTACTGTAATCCATTCCAGACCGTACGAACTGTATGTAAATATATATTTTTTTAGTTTTAAGCACAAATATAGTTAATTATACCATAGAATGCACAGTGTAATAGTAAACTAAATGTAAAAACATTGAATAACACTGAGAAAACCTTGAACAACAGAGAAAACTAACACTACAATAGTTTGCGCTATAGTGCTAGGAACCACTCAATAAAAACACTTTTTTTTTTAATGACTTTTAAGCACAGGGAAAAAAGTGAACATTTGAAAAATCCGTAATTTAATAAACCACCAAGAAAAGTAACATTGCCACAATGCACGCTATGAACCGATCGCTGTAAACAGAACTGTAAACAAAAACAAGCCTTTTCTACCTTATGCGCCCAGCCCTCCCTCTCTCGCTCGTTTGCTCTCTCTGTGTGTGTGTCTCTCTTTCGTGAGCCTGGAGCGCCTGTGTGTGCCTCTCTCTCCCGCGTGCCTGTGTGTGTGCGTGTGTGTGCCTCTCTCTCGTGTCTCTCTCTCTCGCAAGCCGGTGTGTGTGTGTCTGCTCTCTCTCTCTTACTCGCTCGCTCGCTGCACAGGAAATGCACAAGGAGAGACTGAACATGTACAAACCAAAAGGGAAACACTGGGTTGTTCATATACCGAGTGTGTGGTCGTGAACAGAGGCAAACGTTTGGCAAACATTTGGACGTAAACCGATTTGTACGTGTACTGAGACGTTTGTGAACCGAGATTCCACTGTATTCTCATCAGAAATGGGGGAGAAAACACAAAAAGTTGCAATACACTGTAACACTAAGGCATACAAAAACAGACATGTACAAACCAAAAGGGAAACACTGGCTTGTTCATATACCGGGTGTGTGGTCATGAACAGAGGCAAACGTTTGGCAAACATTTGGACGTAAACCGATTTGTACGTGTACTGAGACGTTTGTGAACCGAGATTCCACTGTATTCTCATCAGAAATGGGGGAGAAAACACAAAAAGTTGCAATACACTGTAACACTAAGGCATACAAAAACAGACATAATAGTGGGCTATCTGTATTTTGTTGTCTATTGTTTTTTTCACCTCAGTGCCTATTTTTATATAGAGGAAATATCAATTTCAATGTCCAAATATTTTTGGATGTTAAGAGTATGTCCTAATCATACCTAACATTAAACTTAACAAAAGTCACCATAAAAAGCTCATCCCAGGGAAAAATAACACTTTCTGAACAATACATTTCCCTTTTGCTTTCCACTTTGTGCAGGCACAGTTACAACTTAAAATATTTCTCTATTACTGGTTTATAGATTAGATTAGATAGATACTTTAATCCCAAGGGGAAATTCACAAAATGTTAATATATGTTAATATATATGCCAGTTTCAAGCACTACTAATGTTAATATTGTGTTAAGATCTACAAACACCAAAAATATCTATTTTGACAAGCTATACTGAAGACCTGAAATTGCGAATTTGGGAGTATATTTTTTCCTCTGCAATACAAATCACATATTTAGAAATGTCTTTCTAGGAAATACTGTCTAGTAGATTACTGATATAATGGCCAGCTAAACAGAAGGGGTTTTCACATTTCAGGTGTGATGCTAGATTAATGGAACCACAGCTGAGGATTTATTAAAGCACTGTATCAAACCCCACTGCCTAACAGTCAGTAGAAACAATATCCTGCTGCTGTGGTCAAGACTCCTATAAAGGCAACTAGAAAATGTAGTTGTTACAAGAGTTAGGTGGTTTAGGAGGTATGGGGTGATCTGGAAGAATTTCCTGGAACAATATTAATGACATTAGAAGTAATTCCAGGTCCATCTTTGGTCTCACCTGACAGAGGAAAAGAGCTGGCTAGGGAACTGAGAAAGGAAGGCTGGGAGGCAGAACTGAGTGATCTAATCCTGCAGAGTGATAGTTATAATGGAAGGCATTAGGAATGTGGCATAGTCTTTTGTTACTTTTATTTGAATTAAAAATGCAAGCCTACACTCCAATCACATCTTGATTGCTTCATTTCAAATCCATTGTGGTGGCACACAGAGCCAAAATTATGAAAACTGTATCACTGTCCAAGTCTTTAGTTAATTTTCTTTTAACAACATTGATTTTTTTTTTTGCCACTGGCATTTTGTGGTAGTTATAAGATCATCGTCATGATAGAATAAAAGTCATCATGCGCCTTCATGATGTCCAAGATGGTGCATAGTTTTCTATAGATTCTGTGAATTTGTTTTACTGGTTAGAATATTAGGATTAATAATTTTGTCTCGCCATTGAGCCCGACCTCCAGGCCTGGCTTCAGAGGGGGGCCCTGGTGACCCCCGTCCAGACAAGGGAAAACGGCATCCAATGTTTGTATGCATCATAGGAGGTTTTTGAACCACTCATTGTCACATCCCTCACCTTGGACCAGTTTGCCTTGGGTGACCCTACCAGGGGCATAAAGCCCCCGACAACAGAGCTCCTAGGATCACTGGGACACACAAACCCCTCCACCACAATAAGGTGGCGGCTCGAAGAGGCAACGTGGGTCCCCCTTCCCATGGGCTCACCACCTGTAGGAGGGGCCAAGGAGGTTGGGTGCAGTGTGAGTCGGGTGGTGGCCAAAGGCGGGAACCTTGGCAGTCTGATCCTCGGCTACAGAAGCTGGCTCTTGTGATGTGGAATATCACCTTTCTGAAGGGGAAGGAGCCTGAGCTAGTGCGCGAGGTTGAGAGGTTCTGGCTAGATATAGTCGGGCTCACCTTGACGCACAGCATGGACTCTGGAACCAATCTCCCTGAGAGGGACTGGACTCATTACCACTCTGGAGTTGCCCCCTGGTGAGAGGCACCGAGCGAGTGTGGGCATATTTATTACCCCCGGCATGGAGCCTGTTCACTGGGGTTCACCCCGGTAGACGAGAGGGTAGCCACCCTCTACCTTTGGGTGGATCCTAACTGTTGTTTGCACGTATGTGCCGACAGCATTCTGGAGTACCCACTCTTTTTAGAGTCCCATGGGGACATTGAGTCCGAATGGGCCATGTTCCGTGCCTCTATTGTTGAGGCGGCTGACCGAAGCTGTGGCTTTAAGGTGGTCGGTGCCTGTCATGGTGGCAATCCCCGAACCCGTTGGTGGACACCGTCCGTGAGGGATGGCGTCAAGCTGAAGGAGTCCTACAGAACCCTTTTGTCCAGAGGCGACTAATAGGTACTGGCAGGCCAAGTGGAATGCGGCTTCGGTAGTTGCTGAGGCAAAAACTCAGGCATGTGAGGAGTTTGGGGAGGCCATGGAGAATGACTTCCGGATGGCTTCGAGGAGATTCTGGTCCACAGAGGCGGCCTTAGGAGTACGCGGGGCCTTAGGCGAGTGTCATATGCGGGGCCGAGACCCATAAGTGTAAGCTAAATACCGTACCACAACACTCACGGGCTTGTCCGCCTCTAATGCTGTACACCTTATTATTGTTAAAAAACATGGTGCCTAATTCCGAAGAAATCCACCACCTACTGTATTTCAGTCTATAACAGATTTGAATGTCTTGCAGAGTCCCCGCCTATTGTATGATAAACTGACGGTGACAAAAGAATCTCCTATCTCAGGGCCCCCCTCAGGCCCAGGGCCTGGGGTGATTGCCCTAGTCGCCGCCCCCAAAGGCCGCCTCTGTGGTTCACCATCCACCATCTCAGGAGGGGGAAGCAGTGCAATGTCAAAACTGTATATGATGGGGATGGTGCGCTGCTGACCTCGACTCGGGACGCTGTTGGTTGGTGGGGGGAGTACTTTGAAGACCTCCTCAATCCCACTAACATGTCTTCCAATGAGGAAGCAGAGCCTGGGGACTTCTTTGGGACTCTTTAAGATGGGGGACCGGAGGGTGTGTTCCAACTACAGAGGGTAGCACACTCCTCAGCCTATTTGTCTATTTGGGGGTCCTGGAGAGGAGGGTCCGTCAGATAGTCGAACCTCAGATTCAGAAGGAACAGTGTGGTTTTTGTCCTTGTCCCGGAACAATGAACCAGCTCGACACCCTTGGCACAGTCCTGGAGGGTGCATGGGAGTTTGCCCAACCAGCCTACATGTGTTTTGTGGACTTAGAAAAGGCATTCGACCGTGTCCCTCGGGGAATCCTGTGGAGGGTGCCCCGGGAGTATGGGGTACCGGACCCCCTGATAATGCTGCTTGGTCCCTGTACAACCGGTATCAGAGCTTGGTCCGCATTGCCAGCAGTAAGTCGAACCCGTTTCCGGTGAGAGTTGGACTCCGCCAGGGCTCTTTGCCACCAATTCTGTTCATAACTTTTATGGACAGAATTTCCAGGAGCAGCCAGGGCGCTGAGGGGGTCCAGTTTGGTGGGCTCAGGATTGGGTCACTGCCTTTTCAGATGATGTTGTCCTGTTTGCTTTATCAGACTGTGATCTTCAGCTCTCTCTAGATTGGTTCGCAGCTGAGTGTGAAGCGGCTGGGATGGGAATCAGCACTTCCAAATCCGAGACCATGGTTCTTAGCTGGAAAAGGGTGGAGTGCCCTCTCAGGATTGGGAGCGAGATCCTGCCCCAAGTGGAGGAGTTCAAGTATCTCAGGGTCTTGTTCATGAGTGAGAGAAGAATAGAATGGGAGATCGGCAGGCGGATCAGTGCAGTGTCCGCAGTGATATGGGCTTTCCATCGGAGCTGAGCCAAAAGGCAAAGCTCTCAATTTACCAGTCGATCTATGTTCCTACCATCACCTATGGTCATGAGCTGTGGGTAGTGACCAAAGGAACAAGATCGCAAATACAAGTGGCTGAAATGAGTTTCCTCCTCAGGGTGTCTGGGCTTTCCATTAAAAAAGCTCAGTCATCCGGGAGGAGCTCAGAGTAGAGCCGCTGCTCCTCCGCATCGAGAGGAGTCAGATGAGGTGGCTCGGGCATCTGATCAGGATGCCTCCTGGACGCTTCCCTGGTGAAGTGTTCCGGGCACGTCTAACCAGGAGGAGGCCCCGGGGAAGACCCAGGACACGCTGGAGGGACTATGTCTCTAGGCTGGCCTGGGAACGCCTCAGAATTCCCCTGGAAAAGCTAGTAGATGTGGCCAGGTAGAGGAAAGTCTGGGCATCTCTGCTCAAGCTGCTGCCCTCGCAACCCGATCTGGGATAAGCGGAAGAGGGCGGGTGGATGGATGGATGATCTTTGACCTTTAAAATATATAAAAAAAGGGTAAAGAGAAAAAAATAGCCAAGAAATAATATTTAATGACTAACAAGGAGGAAGACATGAACCAGTATATTACTGTTAAGTAATAAAGCAAAGGGGATAGTAGAGGAGAGTAAAATAAATGTATAGTGATTTTGGAACAGAAACTGAACTAACAAAATAATAAAAATAAATTCTGGACATTAACTAAGGGAATGTCAGGGATAAAAATTGTAAACAATAAAGAAATTTTAGAAAAACTAAAACTAATTTCAGAAAACACTCCAAAAAGGAGGATGGACAGGAACATGATAGGAAAGAACAATTAAGACAAGAGGAAAAAGAAGGCAGAGATGGATATAAATAAATTAATTGTACAATTCTATTAAGAAAATGAAATTAGGAAATTCAGCATAAAGAGTCACAGAGAATTTATATAAAGTGGTATTCAAATCTTCCCTTTTACAAGTATCAGAAGGATTTCAAATAATGAAAGGAATACAATAAGACTCCTCCTTAAGCCCACAACTTTTTATCATTTTTATGAACAAAATTATTAAACAGTGCAAAGATGACCAAAAACCAAACGGGGGAACTGAAAGCTACACCCTTTGTAAATACAAAATGTAGTTTTTGCAGATAATATAGTGATGATCCTAGGAATCTGTGAATATCTGTAATACACAGCTGGAACAGAATGGAATGATTATTAGTAATAACAAAAGTGGTGCTTGTAAATGAGAAGAAAGAAGTCTTAGAAGAAGAATAAGACTGAATAAACTGGACTTAGAATTTGTGGTAAGAATATGTATGAATAATTATGAAGAAAAAATGTAAAATAGATAAAGTAATATACAGTAGAATACATATGTTCAACTGTGTTTACTATCAATTAAATAATATAATTATTAAGGAAAAAAGAAGTGGGAAGAAAGATTACAAATTTATAAGTCAGCGTACAAATCTTGTTGGATTATGGAGATGAAAGCTGGAATATAACTGTAAAGCACAGTAGAATAACTCCAGCAGCAGAAATTAAATACTTAAGAAGAAAAATAGAAAAAACAAAGATAAGGGAAGAATTAAACCAAGAACCCCACTGGGAAGAAACGGAAACAAATGTGTATTAAGAATGGATGATGACAGAATACATAGAACACTGCTGAAAATGAGAACAGAAGGAGTTGGAAAGATGCAAAGATAGAAAGAATAAGGAGAATGCAGTTAGAAAAGAGAAAGAGGTTCACAAAATAGAATAAATATCAAAAGTTGATTAGTAAAGCCTACATGCTATAAAGGTAAAAATTAATTGTGTGTTGCTTACCCTGTTGAAGACAGGCAGCATCATATAGAGTTTCTCTTCCTGCTCTTTCTGGGTCATGTGTCGTGGAGGATGGCAGAGTTCTGAGAAGAGGCGGCGTAGGTGCATAAGGCCCAGTGCATTATCCTGTGGGCTGCACTCCTCCTGCCGAGGTCGCCCCATAATCCTCTTCACCATGTTCATCTTCAGAGGCTTCTTGAAGAATAAGCCAACTCTGTAAAAGAACAGAAAGAAGGTCATGGCTAAAAATCACTATGCCAAGAGGATAAAGGCAACATCTAAATAAATTATATGGTTAAAATAATAAGTAGAAGGTGAATGCAAATGAATACATTTCTTTTACTGACAAACCTTTACAGTATAAGGAGCTTTTAATAAGTACTTACTAGCCAACCCGCGGAGTAGCATACGCCGCATAATTATGTATTGATGAGTTAACACCTCCTGAAAGACAGTTGTCCAAATGGGGTTGGTTTTGAGGATATGACTGTAGGTGAATGAAAAGATGCAACTCTGGAGAGGGCAACATACAATACAGCATTTTACACGCTGCATATAGCGATTCACATTCGCGGCAAACTGTTTTACACACCACATACAGCGATTCACATCCGCGACAAATAGGATTCTTCTTAGATGGTGCTGTCGCGTCCACCCATGCTCTCGAAGCATACACACTGCCTGGTCATGTGCCCGGCTGCAAAAGCAACTGACAGAGACCCGCCCACCAACTGTAAGACCATGGGAAACCCCTCAGAAACTGTTTTACACGCCGCATACAGCGATTTACATCCGTGACAAACATGCCTCTTCTTAGATAGTCCTACCACGTCCAGCCTCGTTCTCGAAGCATGCACACTGCCTGGTCATGTGCCTGCTCGCAAGAGAAACTCATGGAGAGCTGCCCACCAGCTGCCTGTGTGAGTGCCTCTGCCTGTCTCTGGCACTGCCTGTGTGTGTGCGTGGCTTTCTCTTGCGCTGCCTCTGTCTGAACTGGTCAGGCACAGAGAAGGTCAGCTCAGTGCTGTCATCAAGCAGAGAAACGGGGCTTGTCGGTTTATGAAAATGAGGGCTGCCTCAGAAGGGATAGGGGAAGTACATGAACACTGCCACTGACCAATACAGTAGACAGACGAATGAAGAAGGGCAGGTGTCCTGCACAGGAAAATGACACAGGATCATATGTACTGTGAGCTGTGTAATGAAACAATGAAGGTTCATTGAAAATCAAGTAAACATGTTTAAAAATGCTTGGGGAAGGAAGGGTAGGGAGTGAAATACAGGAGGAAGCAGTTTCCTCACATCCAAGAAAAGCCAAGACTAACGACATTAGTTTAAATGCTATTGCAACTCAGTTATACTGTCCCAAACATCAACATTTGAGGGGGTTGAATACTGTACATATTATTCATGATATTTCACATTAATTTTCAATGATTCTCTTCTGTACAGTCCTTATGTCTGTCCTATTTTGAACCTCACTTTTCATAAAAAGTTCTTCCCTTGATTGTCTACATTTGAGACTCCTGTGTCTTCTCTCTTTTACCCATGAAGAGGTCACTACAAAACTTTTACAGGAAGAAACCAATGGTTATAGTAGTCCGGTATACACTGGTACTCAGTATCTGCATTTTCCCCTTCTGGCTCTCACAGTACTGCCAGTTTCTCACAAAGTCACCCACTTGCTCTCTGAAATTGCTTACATAATGTATATTTGCATCCACAGGGACCACCCCCACTGACCATTTAAAATGCTCCAAAGCATAGTATCAGCAATTATTTTCTTCCATTTCAACCACAAGACAAAATAAACCCAAAACTAAAACATTTAATTGATTACATAGGCAACCTAAATGTGTACATATGTTAAAGTAAATGCAATTCAGTGTTACAAGTTTATTGTCTGGCTATGGCTATAGAAACATAGACCTGTCTCATTTGACTAAACAACATAAACACATGAAAATAGTAAATATTTAAAAATAATAATAATAATAATAGATACTCAAAATTCCCATTATTGCTACTAATTAACCATTTTACTGGAAACTGTATTTTTTTGACATTTTGTTTTGCAGTTATTATCAACATAAGCCAAGGTCAGTCAATAAGAAACCCAAGAATTGACCTATGGTAGGAATGTTTTATCCATATGCAGCATGTTAAAGACTAAGCAGATCGAGTAATATTTTTAGCCCTGCTTAAGAAAAAAAAGGCTACAAATATTGTATACAAAAAAAGCACTTAGTTACATAGTACTTCTCATACATTCAGTTAACAGATGGCACTATAACTAAAGGCTGTTGTATTAAGAAATGTCCCGAGTGAACACTTAGCCCACAGGTAGCCAATGGCAGTTTACAATGAATATCTAAACTAAAGTGTTGTTGTTTTTTTTCCTCTTTTGTTGTTTAAGACTTGTATTCAAGTTGCTAAAATACTAAACAGCTAATCAACATAGAAATCTTAGAATATTACACCAAGCTTTATATTTAAGTACAGTCATGTGACGATTCATGGCTTAGTACTGTCTGAACTGCCTGCATGTGTTACTATCCCCTTACTTAAAAATAACCACTGTAATCTTGAGATAGTGGTTTTATCAAATAAAGAATAACATCTCTCAGATTACGAATTTGATGCTGTTGAAATTGTATTATGTGCAAGGTAAGCTATGTTGACATGATTATTTTCAAATCAATCAACAGTTGCTTCACAAAAGAGAGACAAAAAAACATGGAGACATTGTCTATTGACACATTAGGAATCTGTGATGCTTGATTAATTTTTCAGGTTAATTAACATGACATTTTAGAGCAATTAGACTGCTTGTCTCTAAATCAAGTCTTATAATTAGGACCAATTTATTTAACTATTGGGTGCTCTTCTCATAATCCAGTTTAAGTGTCTTTCAAGTGGTTTCATATCCGTGTGCCATGCTGACTCCAAATGAAAATGTTAATTGACACAACTGGCAGTAATCTCCAAATGTATATTAGCTGTTTTGAAGCTGGATAAAACACAATAGTCATCCACATTATGTCATGGAGATTAATCCACTTATGGCAAAGCTTTCAAAAAACAATAGTAGGGAATTTCTTTGATATTTATTATTATGCCTTATCCGGCTTCCTAGACTATTATGGTAAATGTCAGCCCTGCTCTTTTAACAGAAGCTCTAGATGGGCAAAGTGTGTAAAAGCATGTTAAGCACAACAATTTATGTGCAAAGCTTCTAGTGATCCACGTTTAGATACACCACTGGCCACTTTATTAGGTACACCAATATCTAATCAGCCAATCACATGGCAGCAACTCAATGCATTTAGGCATGTAGACATTGTCGAGATGACTTGCTGAATTTTAAACCAAGCATCAGAATGGGGAAGAAAGGTGATTTAAGTGATTTTGAACATGACATGGTTGTTGGTGCCAGACGGGCTGGTCTAGGTCTTTCAGAAAATGCTGATCTGTTGGGATTTTCACACATATCCATCCATCCATCCTCTTCCGCTTATCCGAGATCGGGTTGTGGGGGCAGCAGCTTGAGCAGAGATGCCCAGACTTCCCTCTCCTCGGCCACTTCTTCTAGCTCTTCCAGGGGAATCCTGAGGCGTTCCCAGGCCAGCCAAGTCCCTCCAGCGTGTGCTGGATCTTCCCTGGGGCCTCCTTCCAGTTAGACGTGCCCGGAACACCTCACCAGGGAGGTGTCCGGGAGGAATTCTGATCAGGATCCCGAGCCACCTTGTCTGACTTCTCTCGATGTGGAGGAGCAGCGGCTCTCCTCTGAGCCCCTCCCGGATGACTGAGCTTCTCACCCTATCCTTAAGGGAAAGCCCAGACACCCTGCGATTCTTGCAGTCACTACCCATAGCTCATGACCATAGGTGAGGGTAGGAACACAGATCGCCTGGTAAATTGAGAGCTTTGCGCCTTACGGCTCAGCTCAGCTCCTTTTTCACCACAACAGACCGATGCAGAGCCCACATCACTGCGGATGCCGCACCAATGTGCCTGTCGATCTCACGCTCCATTCTTCCCTCACTCGTGAACAAGACCCTGAGATACTTGAACTCCTCCACTTGGGGCAGGATCTCGCTCCCAACCCTAAGAGGGCACTCCACCCTTTTCTGGCGGAGGACCATGATCTCGGATTTGGTGGTGCTGATTCTTATCCCAACCGCTTTACACTCAGCTACGAACTGATCCAGAAAGAGCTGAAGATCACGGCCTGATGAAGCAAACAGGACAGCATCATCTGCAAAAAGCAGTGACCCAATCCTGAGTCCACCAAACCGGACCCCCTCAACACCCTGGCTGTGCCTAGAAATTCTGTCCATGAAAGTTATGAACAGAATCGGTGACAAAGGGCAGCCCAGGCTGAGTTCAACTCTCACTGGAAACGGGTTTGACTTGCTGCCGGCAATGTGGACCAAATTCTGACACTGGTTGTACAGGGACCGAACAGCCCTTATCAGGGGGTCCGGTACCCCATACTTCTGGAGCACCCCCCACAGGATTCCCCGAGGGACATGCCTTTACCAAGTCCACAAAACACCTGTAGACTGGTTGGGCAAACTCCCATGCACCCTCCAGGACCCTGCTAAGGGTGTAGAGCTGGTCCACTGTTCCGCGACCAGGACGAAAACCACACTGTTCCTCCTAATTCCAAGGTTCGACTAACTGATGGACCCTCCTCTCCAGGACCCCCGAATAGACTTTTCCTGGGAGGCTGAGAAGTGTAATCCCTCTGTAGTTGGAACACACCCTCCGACCCCCCTCCTTAAAGAGGGGGACCACCACCCCGGTCTGCCAATCCAGAGGCACTGTTCCCGATGTCCATGTGATGTTGCAGAGGTGTGTCAACCAGGACAGTCCTACAACATCCAGAGCCTTGAGGTAATCCAGGCATATCTCATCCACCCCCGGGGCCCTGCCACCAAGGAGTTTTTTGACCACCTTGGTGACCTCACTTCCAGAGATGGGGGAGCCCACCTCTGAGTCCCCAGGTCCTGTTTCCTCATTGGAAGGCATGTTAATGTGATTGAGGAGGTCTTCAAAGTATTCCCCCCACCAACCCACAACGTCCCGAGTCGAGGTCAGCAGCACACCATCCCCACCATATACAGTGTTGACACTGCACTGCTACCCCCTCCCGAGACGGCAGATGGTGGACCAGAATCTCCTTGAAGCCATCCGAGCCTCCCCAAACTCCTCCCACGCCCGAGTTTTTGCCTCAGCGACCACCGAAGCCACATTCCACTTGGCCTGCCGGTACCTATCAGTTGCCTCCAGAGTCCCAAAGGACAAAAGGGTCCTGTAGGACTTCTTCTTCAGCTTGACGGCATCCCTCACCGCCGGTGTCCGCCAGCGGGTTTGGGGATTGACACCACGACAGGCACCAACCACCTTACGGCCACAGCTCCGGTCAGCCGCCTCAACAACAGAGGTACGGAACATGGCCCATTCGGACTCAATGTCCCCCACCTCCCTCAGTGCATGGTCTGCCGGAGGTGGGAGTTGAAGCTACTTCTGACAGGGGACTCTGCCAGACATTCCCAGCAGACCCTCACAACACATTTGGGCCTACCAGGCCTGACCGGCATCCTCCCCCACCATCGAAGCCTACTCACCACCAGGTGGTGATCAGTTGATCAGGATTCTCACACATAGCCAGCTCTAAACTTTAAAGAGAATGGGCCGAAAAGGGAAAATATCCAGTGAGTGGCAGTCGTCTAGGCAAAAATGCCTTGTTGATGCCAGAGATTAGAGGATAATGGTCAGACTGGTTCGAGCTAACAGAAAAGCAACAGTAACACAAATAACCTCTCATTACAACTGAGGTATACATAAGAGCATCTCTGAATGCATCGGACCATGAAACACATGGGCTACAGCAGCAGGAGACCATAACGGGTGCCAATCCGGTCAACTAAGAACAGGAAACTGAGACTACAATTCACACTGGCTCAACAAAATTGGACAGTATAAGATTGGAAAAACACTGCCTGGTCTGACGAGTCTTGATTTCCACTGCAACATCTGGACGGTAGGGTCAGATTTTGGCATCAACAACATGAAATCAGAGATCCATCCTGCCTTGTATCAATGATTCAGGCTAGTAGTGGTGGTTTAATAGTGTGGAGGATATTTTCTTGGCACACTTTGGGCCCCTTAGTACCAAGTGGGCATCATTCAAATGTCACAGCCTACCTGATTATTGTTGCTGACCATACCCTTCCCTTTATGACCACAGTGTACTCATCTTCTGATGGCTACTTCTATTAGGATAACACATTAGGTCACAAAGCTCAGATCACATCAGATTGTTTTCTTGAACATGACAATGCATTCAGTGTATTGAAATGGTCTCCACATTCACCAGAACACCTGCGGGATGTGGTGGAATAGGAGATTCGCATCATAGATGTAAAACCGACAAATCTGCAGCAACTATGTGATGCTATCATGTCAATATGGACCAAAATCCCTGAGGAATGTTTCCAGCATCTTGTTGAATCTATTCCAAAAGGAACTGCAGTAGTTCTGAAGGCAAAAGGGAGTCCAACCTGTTACTAGCAAGGTGTACTTAATAAATTGTCTAGTGATATATATCTGCATACAAGATTTGTCAGAGTTGCCTCCATTTCCTGAGGAGGTTAAGGTCATTTGGTGTATGCAGGCCACTCTTTACATGTTTTCTACCAGTCTGTAGCAGCCAATATAATTTACTATGTAGTACAGTGATCCCTCCTCGATCGCGGGGATTGCGTTCCAGAACCCCCCGCGAAAGGTGAAAATCTGCGAAGTAAAAACTATACGATTATATTGTTATTTTTATATTGTCATGCTTGGGTCACATATTTGCACAGAAACACAGGAGGTTGAAGAGACAGGGACTTTAAAACACTGCAAACAAACATGTCTCTTTTTCAAAAGTTTAAACTGTGTTCCATGACAAGACAGAGATGACAGTTCCGTCTCACAATTAAAAGAATGCAAACATATCTTCCTCTTGAAAGGAGTGCATGTCAGAAGCAGAGAATGACAGAGAGAGAAATGCAAACAATCAAAAATCAATAGGTGCCTTTAAGTATGCAAAGCACTGCCCGACAAAGCAGGCACAAGGAAGGGAGCAATGTGAAGGTAGTCTTTCAGCATTTTTCAGAGGAGCGTCGGTATCCTCTAGGCCAGTGTGCGAACAGCCCCTCGGCTCACACCCCCTCTGTCAGGAGCTGAGAATGTCAGAGAGAGAGAGAGAGAGAGAGAAAAGCAAACAATCAAAAATCAATAGGTGCTGTTCGAGCTTTTAGGTATGCAAAGTAACGCGCGGAAAGCATATCGTATATCATTGAGGAGTTTTATTTAATATGTAATGCGTGCTCTGATTGGGTAGCTTCTCAGCCATCCGCCAATAGCGTCCCTTGTATGAAGTCAACTGGGCAAACCAACTGAGGAAGCATGTACCATAAATTAAAAGACCCATTGTCCGCAGAAATCCACGAACCAGCGTAAAATCCGTGATATATATTTAGATATGCTTACATATAAAATCCGTGATGGAGTGAAGCCGCAAAAGTCGAAGCACGATATAACGAGGGATCACTGTAGTGTGCTGAGGAAATGGCATTAGCACAGGTGATACCAACACACTAAAAAAACATATTTAAAAAACTGGTTCAACTTTGGGAGTCGGGGGGACTCAAAAGAGTAAGTGAATGGAAAGAGGCCCTGAGCAAGCTGCTTTTGTATCTTGAACCATGACTCTCATCACCTGTATGAGATATTAACTAGACAGGGCATATTTAGTAACAGACTGAGACAACTATGTTGCTTCAAATAGCACAATGTGAGGTTGTTTTCTACCTTCAGCCACCAAGTTCTATACTGAGACACCCCTCAGCTGAGGGTGGGCTGGGTGGTGCTGAGTTGATCTAGCAAATATCTTAACACACAATGATGCTATGTGCAATATACTGTGCCAATAACTGACATCCTCTACTGTTAAATTATAACTTATAATCACTTTATCCTTTAGAAAGAGCTGAACGCTCTTAATATGCAGTACTTATAGATATTTCTTATTATATTTTATACCTTGTTAGCATATGTAAAATTCTGATATATTTCAGGTATATTTGTGCCTTTTTGTCTGCTGCTGTGACCCTGCAATTTTCTTCTGGATTAAAAAAAGTTTCTATCTAAATTTACTATCAATCATCTTTAAACTGCAACATTACTAAGAACATGGCAAGAAGGCTAATAACACAGGGTGGCACTGGGAAACAAGAAATTTTGGAACTAGGTGTTGGCGACCCTCGGGTTGTTTGGGACCAATGCAACCTCGTTTAGAATCCCTTGCCATTAGTTAAAATGGAGCAGGGGAGTGGTGCGCAATTAGCGTTCACTGTGAAAGCCTTTTATAAGCATGACGATAGTTTGACTGCAGAGCAAAGGGAATTTCGGCATCATTAACAGGTAGGACGTTATGATCGTGTCCCGTCTGCTCATGCGATTATAACATAGGTGCGTACCTTTTGCAGAAACAATATTCAGCCTTAAAAAAAAAAAAAGTCCCCAGGTACAGCCACTTTGCATACTTCCTGACAAACAATAGTAGCTATATGACAATTGTTTGGAAGGCATTTCAAACAACGGTGACATTCAAAGGCCTCCAAGATCCCCAGATCTCACTGTTTGTGATTTTTGTCTGTGGGGACATCTTAAAAGCCAAGTGTACCACACACATCCTGCAACCTTTGCTAAACTAAAAAGGAGGATTGAAGAGGAAATCGCTGGCATTCCTCTTGACATGTTACATCTAGCAATGTAGAATTTCCACAATTCTATTCTCAATTGGAGAAATGGATAACCCCTTCATGATGTCTTCTTTAAAACATAAAATGAATATTCAATGAAAATTGATTACCATCAATAACTGCATATCCTGTACAATGCATTTCATTATTAAATGTATTCTGTAATGTGTTTATTTGTTTTTTCAACATCAATTGAAAATTTCCCATTTCCACGCACCATCCTGTATTTTAGTTAAAAAAATCCACAAGCAAGAAGTTTGCAGTGCAGTAACAGAAATTACCTACACAAATGGAGATAAAAAAATATTTATACAAGTACTATAAGTCTTTATACATCTCCCAGTTTAAGGCGATGAGACAAATGAAGTAGTTGTTTGGTACAATGCAATACCACAGCTAGGTACTCTTAATGCAGAAGAACCTCTGACACACTCAGAATTACTGGATACTATAGACTCACTACAAAGTGAGAAAGCAGCAGGCCCTGATGGCTACCCAGTAGAATTTATTAAAAAAAAAAAAATCAACTAAGTTTAGCTCCTTTATTAAGAATATTCATAGATACAAGAAAAAACATATTTCTACCTTAAACATTTCACCAAGCATTAATTAACATTTTGCCAAAAAAAAATAAATACTTACTAAAATGTGCATCATACAGACCAAATTCACTTCTGAATAATGATGTTGAGATACTCTCCACAGCTTTAGCAAGAAAGACTGAAAAATGCTTCCTTCTGTAATACCACACAACCAAATTAGATTCTTAAAAGGAACCTACTTAGCTTTGAACCTTTGTTTAATGTAATATACTCATCCATGAATTCTAACACACCAGAGGTCTTATTATATTTGGATTCAGAAAAAGTCTTCGACAGAGTGGAAAGGGACTGACTATTTACTCACCACATTGTACTAATTTGGGCTTGTCCCATACATATCTGCATGGATAAAATAAAAATAGTCCAGAAGCCTCGGATCATAGTAACAACAGGAACTCTGACTACTTCAAACTAGAATGTGGTACTTGACAAGGGCATCCTCTATCACCATTGCTTTTTGCATTAGCAATTGAGCCACTGGTTACTCTTTTCTGAAATGCATCCGAGATAAATAAATGAAAAGACTCTAATAGCAATTGAGCCACTGGTGACTCTTTTCTGAAATGCATCAGAGATAAATAAACATGAAAATATTACTATTCACATCATACTGTACTTTAAATAACAGACCCACAAATATCTTTGCAATTAGTCCTTAACACATTAGCAGAATTTAAAAATACAGTACATCTGGACGCAAAATTAATTTTAATAAAAATGTGATTATTCCAGTGAACTTTGTAGCACACCAAACTGGACTGGACAACTATCCATTCATTTTATCAAAGTAGTTGAAATATCTAACAATAAACATCACAAGAAAATATAAAGATCTATTTAAAATAATTTTGGTAACATCATGGAAAAATCAAACAAGATGTTCACAGATGGCCTAACACCCCACTTCACCTGAGCAGGAAGAATCAATACTGTCAAGATGAACATCCTGCCTATATGCATTAGCAAACCATTATTTATTAAACTAGACTCAATTATCATGTCATTTATCTGGAATTTGAAACATCCACTCATTCAATAGATGACACTACAAAGACCAAATATACAAGGTGGCATGGGACTACCTAACTTACAGTTTTGTTACTGGGAAGCAAATATACATACTATAAAGACCTGAAAATTAACACAAATTGGTTAATTTATGCCTAGTCATCAATGTAAATTAAATCTTGCTTTACTGCTTTACTTGCACTGATTTGTGCCCCTGTAAATATTAACTTCCATCAATAATCCATTCATCCACCAATCACATAGAATATGTAACCAATACAGGACACACATCAAGGCAGATAAGTTTTTATCTGTTGCTCCATCACGCAATAATCATCTTTTTTGATGATTCTCAAAATTCTCAGACCTATTCATTATTTAAACTTTGGAAATCACTCAGAATTAAGAAACTATAAGAATTGTCTATAGATAATGTATTTGCATCTTATGAACAATTACACTTCAGATTTAACTTACCAGCAACACAAGTTTCCAGTATTTTAATTTAGAAATGTTGTTTAAAAAATGTACATAAGTTTCCAGGCCTCCCACCCATTTCTATTCCAGAGGCAATGCTGAAGACTCATAGAGCATTTCAACAATACTGTATATAAAAACAACTCGATGAATCTTCCCAACAATCCTTAGGTATTTCAGTTAACATCTCAGAAACAATTTAGCTCATTATATAAAATAAATATATAAAAAGGTAGAATTGACCTTAGTAAAAGGAAATGTGTCTGTGTGTGTGTGTGTCTGTGCATCTGTGTGTTTTTATTTATATATTATATGCCATTTTGCATGGGATTTGTAAACCCAGTGCTAATATTTGTGCTGCGACATCTGTTGGAATGAAAAATGCAGTACATGTTACTACTACATACATTAAAAAATATATTCCAATAGAATATGTACTGCAAACTTAGATTTCAACTTGTCTTAGATGGGTAATTTTACAAAGAGCTCTTCAAGCATATATGACATTAACAACATAGCATTCTTAAACCCATTTAACCCAAGTGTGCATTAGTAGGGGATAAAGACAGCAGCATCAAGCAGTGGGCAGCATTAAGTCTTGAAACAAGTGACCATCCACCAAAGCACACACTCACATTACCCGCTCACTCTACACTCACTAATTCATACAAGGTTAATTTATGGTCGCCAATCAATCTTCCCAGAAGAAGACCCAGACAGACATATAGATAGTGACTGGGCCTGGGACATGAACCAAGGACTCTGCAGCTGGGGGGCTGCAGCGCTAACCCCTGTACCATTATGCTACTATGCACAAATGTTTGAGACAAACAAACAATTCACATCAGTGTGTTCTCTTACTGTGTTACATACAGACGTGAACAACACTGACAGCTTTGCACACACATCAAGAGGTTGTCGTAAAATCAGTCTTAGCATAACTTTACAATGTCATTACTCAAAATGTCTCTGTTTGGTAAATCTTTACCTATATATCTGAAGTTGCACCATATCATTAGACCTACTGTCAACAAAATCCTCTTTATGGCTTACACAGTACAGTACATCATATGGTCATCTATTTTTATATGTGGTAAAGCAAAACAAAATAGTGATATTTTCCATCTCCTCAACATGGAAACTATATCACTTGATTCAAATGATGTATTTTTTTATTCTTATACATGAACAACAAATAATGGTCTGCTGAGATGTAACTGGTAAGTTTTTTCAACCAAGGCAAAGTAACAAGTAAGGAGTAAAGACAGAGAAAAAATTTAACTTCTATGTCTTTGCATGAATAGCACCAAATGTCAATTCTTCAATTTCACAGCAAAATATTAATAAATGTACAGAGGCTTTCCTTAAAAGATAATACGTATCACATGCAAAGCTATTAAACACTATTAAAGAAGTACAAACTTGTGTTTTAAACAGTGTAAGAATAATACACTTGCCCATTTACTTTTGAATGTATTTGACAGCTGTGGTTTCTGCCATGACCATTGAAACATCAAACACCCAGCAATAATAATGAGCAGGTAAAGCAATTATACAGTAAGCCAAATCTACTGGTAACAGAAATGAAGAAAGTCAGAGTTATGCTTTGTTCACATCTGCAGAAGAAATCTTAGCACAAAGACAAAAATGAGATAACAGCTCCTGCCAGGAAATGTCAAATATGTCTATTTACATCATTAAATCTTTTGGAGTCCGCCTTATCTGTCAACACAGGACATAGACTCACACTGCTCAGTTAAAATAATGATGTGCTTGAATTGAGACAGTTTTGACACAAGAAGGACTAAAAACTAAACAAAAAAAGGTCTAAAACAGAACCATGAAGGTAATTTAGGAAAACAAGAGCAAAGAAGTTTAAAACAGTTTATCTGGCAAACTGAAATTGTATCTGCTAGGGCCAGTAATTACAGCTGTGGTGATAACATTCTTAAAAAATAGCCAAACAATCAGAGTTTAAATGCTGTCTGCATGGCTCATTAATGGATGCTATTCTTACTAATTTTGTTCTTATTAAAATGCTTGACACCAATTTGACAGTAAAGAGCAATTTTATAAACTAAATCAACACTAGGCTTGACTTAGGCAAGAAGCTTGATTACCAAGGTTGTGTGGAGTCTTTCTGTTGCCCTGGACTGAAGAACAATTCTTAAGAAGTTCTGACCTGGTCAATGTGAAATGCCTAAAGCCTATGTGATCCCAGAAATAGAAGATCATTTTAAAATATTGTTAAATCAAAAGAAATATAGGGATTGAAACAACCAAGATAAAGAGAGACACACCCACAGACATTAAGTAATGCTCCAAACTTTCTTATTCTATTACAAGGTCATAAGGGGACAGTGACCAGAAATATTGTAGGTGAAAAGGGTACAATACCTGGAGTGGGCACCAGTCACCTCATTAATATTGTGTGGGATACTGGTACAGCATTTTGGGATTTTTAGTACAATACCCCCCTCATTCCCAATCCCTCAACATTCCATTCAATGCTGGGAGGAATGAATCTTATGCTTACGCGATTGCACACTTCAGGCCTTCATATTATGAAGGTGTAAGTAGCGAGATGCACTAGAGAAGAAATGTCCTAATATGTCTGCTGAAATGTCCTTTTCAGAGTTAGAGAGTTGCCAGCCTTCTATAGTCAACCCTGAGCACTATTTGTAATTATCACTGATTTTTACTTTTCAGATTCAGCTTTAAAGGCAGCCAGCCCAATATACATATTTTTTTTATTTGAAAAAAATAAAATGGTATACAATCAAGTCGAACTTATACAACAAATGACTTCATAGTGAGAACACAAACACAAGAAAGCTATAACAAGAAAAAAAAATGAAAAGAAACAGAAACAGAAAAAAGGAAAACAAATATCAGAGACCCTACAACCTTTTTACAGAACTAATGATTATATGTTTCTTTAAATGCCTCAGTACAGCTACAAATTTGGCATTTTCACAAAGAAACTTCAACAACATTATTTGTATGCCTTGTGTTTTTCCATGTGCATAATCTGGGAAAATCAGCATACATAAATCACAGACCTTGATGCAAGAACACGGTATTAAACTTTAAAAAAACAATTAGACTATTAGTCCTGCTATTTGAATCCATGGATGGAGTCAATAAAACAAAAGTCAATATTAATGCATGTAACCATACTCCTTTACCAACAGAATGTTATGCATGGCAACTAGTTATAGCAGATGAGCCAAAACTGTTTTTTCTTTCTTTCATAGTTATTACATTACAAGCTTTCATATTAGATATGAGCAGATACCAGGAAAACAGCCACAGGTTTATACAGCAACCAATGTATTCTTTGTCTGCCCCTTTTCAGAACAATGCAGTACACTTCCTAGTTCCCTGACATATATAATTTTAACACATGGACATTAGGTTACAATGTGCAGACATAAATTACAACTGCATGTTCGATAGTTAAATGGGGGACCCATGGCATTGAACTGACAATAAGTTCAACATGAATAACGAATACACGGCAAGCACAACTCTCTTTTGCATCATGCCTGGTGTTTTGATATGTTTTCTTTATTCTCAGAAACAGCTTAACCGCTACAAAAGTGAAGTTTGAGCATTTTAATAGAGCTGACCTAGATTGCGCTGCCTTCTAGGACTCCAACAGAGAACTATCAAAGAAAACCCAACTGAATAATCAGTTTTCTACGCACAAAGAAGGTAGCTGTGCTGTAAATATAGCCTCAACAACTAGCATATTTATTTCCCTTAGGAGGTAAATCTCATCTTACTAAAACAAACTCTATTTAATATACAGCAACTCTCATATGTTACAAGAAAATTAAGTGTATAGGGCTAATATTATTACAAGTGAAACACTAAATAGTATTCAGATTAGACATTTTTATTCTCAATAACTAAAAAAAGCATTCAACCCGATAGATTTCTCTGCATTTTAATAGGAGTCATACAACAAGTACTGGCTTACTTTTATTTTTGCATTGGTTTTAATTAAGAAAAAAATTATGCTCTCTAGCCTACCCCACTAATTTTACATGCCAACAATTTAGCATGTGGAAATTAACTTTAAACCCACCCTAATCTCCAGCTTCTTCTGTGAAGACCATGACAAATAGCATGACGATTCTATCAAATCACAAACCTTGAACAATTTTTACAAACCAGCAACACAATCAGTCAGTCACTTGCTCAAGATGGTTCGTTTTAATTTAGACATAGAATAAGAAATAAAAATGTAAAAATGTGTGAAAATATAAAGAGTCTGTTGAGGTGTGATTGATCTTAAGACAAATATACTTTGATTGTGCATAAGTATTGTACAATACAATAGAATTTCAAACAAGGTTAACATTTACAGCAAAAATCTAAAACAAAAAATTTCAAAAAGGAGATGTTTACATTTGGATAAAGAGAATGTCAGGAGATCATCCTTGACGGTACCACGGTAATAGTGTGCTGTTCACTTTATTACTGTGAATTACATGAGGCAGCAGTAATAAGTGCCAAATAAGGGGGCTGCTGGTTCAATAATGTAACAGTTCTAGACAAAAATGCTATTTAGATGCCAACAAAGATGAGAGTTTACAAAACACCTGGTGACCAGGGTGGATGGCATCAGTGACACCTTTTTCCCATTGACTTTTTAAGATTTTCAGTACAAGGTAGATTGAAGAATATAACCTTCTCTGCAGAAAAAACAGGCTGTAATTTGCTATAGGAGTAAGCAGATATTATACAAAATTATACAAAACTATGAGGAGATGCAAGGATGTTGTTAATAACTAGACGAATTTAACTGTGTGGCGTGTGTAAAAGAATCAATAGGAGGCAACAATAGTGAAATATTTTGGTTTGTAGTTCACATTGAAATATATAAGCATGTATTTTAGAAATGTCATGAAGAGACCACTGAAATGGTCAAGTAAACAAGCAGAATGTTCCTGGGGGATGGTTAAAGAAACTGGCTTATGTAATATACTTTCATGTACCTAGAAGGACTTGCTAGCTGGCACGTTTACAGTTTTCATAACAGAATAAAAGCTGAATTCAAGAGATATTGAAGAACAAGGATATAATGGAGAAAGACCAGTTGTGCTCTATGCTAAAGCACCTCATGTTTTTTAACCAGAGTATGATATGTAAATATTAATCCAGTATTGTTATGCTGTATCCAGCAGGGGGTGCTAGCTCCCTTGTTGGAATAACTTCTTTTGTAATTGCGCCATGGTACATAACTATACAGATATAATATCAAAATATGATAACCCACCCCCCACCAGTGATACGGCAGTAAGAAATAACATAGGAGAAATAACTTAGCTTTCTTTAATGACAGCTTACGCTGCATAACAGACAAGGAAGACATGACAAAACCCAGTTCGGTAGTGGGAGCCCAATGTATAGAGTCTGCCATTTTCATCACTGCGTTGGAAGGATTTTTAGGATCGGATGACTTTCTTTCCCATCCGTCCGTCAGCTTCAAAGGTGTGCTGGGCAATGTTCCAAAGCCTGTTCCTTCATGTGCAGGCCCCCACTTAGGTGAATAATACAATTCCAAACAAGGCAAAGAGAGGATACAATTTCATGCAGAGTTTGACACACACAAATAGTGAACGTTGACCATTTCACAGTTGTCCTTAACCTGTCTTGTCTTAAAATGCTTGCCTAGAAGTTCTTTTATGGTGAACTCCTGTGTGCTAAATCTGCCGTTGTGTTAGCTGTACATGTGAGTAGAAAGAAAAGTAGATTTATAAAATATTTTTGTACAGAGCACAGTGCCATATTAAACTAATTACATATGCAGATTCAGTTGTTTATAAAATAGATCTCTGCCCTTACTTTTTTGAGCATTCTTTAACAGACTTCTTCTTTCGGCTGCTACCGTTAGGGGTTGCCACAGTGGATCCGCATATTGATTTGGCAAAATTTTACACCAATTCTCATTCTTTGGCATTTGCTGAAGAGATAACTAAAGATGCAATGCACAGGTTTCCTCCTGTTTCTGCCTCAAAGATGTTTTATCAAACTTGTCCTAGTAGAGAAAAAGTTTCTCTCTTCAATTAAAATGTTGAATTCTTCTACACATGAAGTTGTGTTGCCTTAGTTAAGCAAGTGATGTGACTTTGTCATTTATGTGTGTTATGTGAGACTATGGTTCCCAAAAAATTAAATATCTTCATCACAGTAAGTGTGGCCTTGATTATTTCTGGCTTAAAGTGTTTTTTTCTTTTATATAAATAATTATTTCCAGTGTTTTAACTGGACTGAGTTCAGGATGGTTTTTACTACACTCTGATACCAGATGACTTATACACGCATCTTCCTAGGCATTGCTTTTTAGACAAATGAGTGCTGTATCTTCAGCAAACCTATCAGCATGCAGTCCTGTAGAGCACCAGTGTACAGTATATTATGCTGAGTCTAAAAAGTGTGGTGCCCATTCATATACATTTTTGCTTCCTTAACAAAACGTTTGAGATGTTTTCATTACATAATAATTGACCTTCATATATCTTATAATTCTAAGTACACTCTGCTGATATGAAAAAAAACTAAATATTTTTCTGCGCTAACGAGGTCATAGGATCACTTGAAAAGTCAGAAAAAAACAGAAAAGAAGTTAATTTGACAGCCTTACTGATGATTTCAGATGCTTTCTCTGCTGGTGTGAACACCTAGGAAGTCAAAAGCAAGAGTATACCAGAAATACTTTACACTCACAAAGCACAGATATAGCAGTCAAATAAAACACATGAATTGACCAAAGGGCACATGAATGAACTCTCTGCATCCTGACAGTTCAGCAGACCATCAGAAGTCATTTGAAAAGAAATTACTATTGGTGACATCATAATGCCAGCACACTTGCTGACATGCCTGCTAAATAAAAACACAGAGCAAGCACAAGCATCATGATTGTCATGGTGACAGCATGACTGCATAATGCTCCGAGCAGAAGTAACTTGCTGTACAACAAAAACACAGGAAAAACAATGAAACTATGTGAGGAGATAAGTACACTAAAGGCAACAGAAACGTGTAAAGAAAAAAAGTATAGGTTTAGTAAAAGATAATGCAAAAACAGAAACATTTACAGTAAAGTAGTCAAATTGTAAGAATGTGGACTTTTTTAAATGCAATAAGGAAGTTGTGGGTTTTCACTCTGGATGTGGAAGTTAAGTTGCCATTAAGAAGTTTTGTCAAGAGTTGACACCACTTGGCATTAGTGAATCAAGTGTACTGACAAGTTTAAAGTCTAGCTCATTAGGAAACCAGTTTGAGATTTGAACAGGAGACTTGGCTTTGCTTTGGCGTTTAATCAATTTTGTACTCCTAAATTTCACATGCAAGTACAATATACTGTTTAAAGGTGTTTTGAAACTTAGTATGTTTGGACCAGTGTTTTTTCAACCAATGTTTCTCTTTGAAAAGAGTGGTAAGCAATTCACATAAAGCAACTCATACAACAGCCAGTCATTTAGAGCAAGCCAAGCACTTGATACATGCCTCCTGTGTGTACACGTAAATGAACAATCGAAAATGAAGTAGAAAAAGAAAATAAAGTGTAAGTTCATTTACGATCGGGTCAATCAAAATACATACAGATGTGTCAATAAATGAACAGTGTCTGTGAGGCTGACAATTAAACCCACCTAATCTTACACCACAAAGTGATGCAGGTAGGTGGAGCTTTCATGTCAATGAGATTGCTTTTCAGGTACGTTGGGGAAATGAAAGGTACACTCATTTTGACATATGTAGTAGATTTAATCAAATATTCCAAAATGGACATTATTAACAAATATTTACAAGAACTAAGACAACAGAAATATGATTTGAGATAAACTAAATTTAGGTTACATTCATATGGTGGCTACTGGAGAGTAATTATGCAACATCATACATCTACTGTCATAAAACTGAAGCACATCAGTGCATGGCTTCAACAGAGTTTGCCTTCTTTTGAACACTAGCAAACATTTCCTAGTAGTGCATAATTTTCAAGTAGTCTTCTAGTTGTTTGATAATGGCTGTTTTGCTCATAGAGCTGTGTTTGTTAAATAAAACATATAATTATGGAAAGTTAGGCGGTGAGCAAATACAACTGTTTTCTACTCTCAATGATATTTTTTTTTCTACAGGAAAAAAAAAGTTTATGCCCAATGAAAGAAGTGCGCACTACATTCACGGAGTGCTTTTTGACAGGCTTAGTTCACCTGAAATGTTGCGGTATGAAACACAATTGAACTACCTGGAAATTAAAATTAGGCAACTAATCATCCCCTGATAAGGAACATATCTAATGAGCTAGGAGGGAGAAAACTCCCTAAACGTTAGGTCTGGATATTTAAAAATGATAAAAACATGTATTTTAATGAATACATACTCCTACTATCTCAATGGCAAATGCATGACCATCATTACACAGGTAAATTATAACTATTATGCATTCATGTTTAACTGTGCCACCATATTAATTGCCAGTGTTTCCTATTTGCAAAACACACACACACACACACACACACACACACACACATACACACACATACACATTTTGTGGGAGGCTGAAGGGGAGGAGGACTATTCATATTTAGTAAAGAAGTTAAAATGGACATGGCTACAACAGTCATGAAGATGAGGATACATGCAACTCTTCTGTCACATACACAAGGATGAGCCAAGGACACCAACGGCTGCTGATTTTCATTACTTATTTGAACATCTCACTGCAAAGGCCAAATGCTCACAGTGACATTGCAGAGTGAAAATACATTAACTTCTGTGTTGTTCACCTGTTTGCAGTTATTTTTCGTTATTAAATTAAGGAGGTGACTGATACCAGAAAGAAATTTCTTTTGCACATAAATACAGCTTTTCAATTAAAAAAGAAATAAAGAAGAAATGCAGGTTATGAGAATAAACTGATATGTAATTAATTTTATTATCAGTGTTGATCGGCAAAATTTGCCAAAGCATTTTCATAGCGAATATGTTATGTTTCCTGAAGACTTTGTTCAGTCAAAATTTTCCTTGAAATTTGATGTATGACCAGCTTAGCTGAACATTTCTTTCCTCCAACGGTCTATGACCCTATGCAGCCATGTTCAGAACTTCAACACATGTATACTATATGCATACTTCACCTCACAGTTTAAGTGTCTGCCCAATCTGCTTTGTGAATGCATAATGTCATTACCCACATGCTACCAGCCAGATTAGCACTCCATATGTGTATAGAAAAACAAAAACAAAGTAGTATTTTTATTTGCAGAGTACATTATCTGACCATAATAGGAACATTATGGGTACTGATACTTAATATTATTACCACATACTAATTTCATATACCGTCTGAATGCATATGTAATTAGCCTTGTGGCCAGTGACGAGTCAAAATAAACCTTAACGGTGTCCACCTCCTCCACTCCTTGAATCATAAAACGCATGAGAGCCTATGAAATAATAACAATAGTAACAACGAAAGATGTAATACTTTTAATAAGGTGTTTCTATCCTTATGATGGCTAAAGTACAACTTCATAAAATGGCGCATGGCACAGCCCTGAAGACTGAAACTCTTAATATTACTTACTGCTAGTTTGTGGCCATTTGTTGAACATTCTTTGTGGCTATCGTATCATTTGCTGCTTGAGGTATAGTGACACAGTGGTTAGCACTGCTGCCTCACAGCTTAGTTCACATTTATGGCCACAATAATTGTTTCAGCATAGTTACCAGACACTTTCCTAGATCTCAAGGGCACTTAAAAGACCACTGCACCATTATAACCCACTCAAACCTAGAGAGGTTTCTCCTTCTTCGTTGGATTCCATGCATCTTGCTTTGTTCAGAGAAGTTCCTAAACATATCCATAATTTCACCAAACTCATAATGAAGTGAATTGTATGGGGATCGTTCATCACCATTTATTATTAATAAAATTTCAACTGATTCTTACAATGTGCACTTCTTTTATGTGCATGGTGTTATGTGCTAATTCTAAAAAGGTATACTCTGAAGTGAACTAAATGTTTCACAGTTGTGAAGAGGCTAGCACTAATATCTCATAGCTCCTAAGTCCTGGGTTTGAATCCAGGCCTGGACACTGTCGATGAGGAATTTGAATTCTCCCTGTGTTGGTATTGGCTTTTGTCTAACATTGCAAAGACAATGGCGCTAACTGGTGACTCCAAATTACACAAGTATCAGTAGACATGCCCTGTGATAAACAGAAGCCACATCTAATACAGATTTCTGCTTTGCATCCACAGTTGCTGAGATATTCTCCAATATTGGAATTGGATTAATCATGTTTAAACACACATGGACAAATAGCTATAACATGTAAATATTTCTAAATAAGGCTCACTTGAAGCCAAACTGGTCCAGTTAGAGAGTACTGTTGCATTTAAGAGTGTGCCCTGCAACTGTCTGGCTCCTTGCATGTAATTCTATTATGCAGTCCTTGTACATTTGATCAGGATTAATACAGTTTAATGATAAATAGACAGATTAATTAAATATCAAAAAGCTTAAAAAATAAGAAAACAGCTTTGAAAAAGAGTGATATCCTATTTACATTGGTGTGTTACTGGCAATCACAAAACTCCATTAACAAAAATTATACATGTGAACATAATGCCAAAATTGTACAACGCTTGCTTTCCATTTAAAAAAAAATAACAAAATGCCACTGTTTAAAGACTGATTTGATTGTCTCATACATATATGACATACACAAAGTATTATTAAACTTTAAACAATCTTAAATAAAAACACTCCTTTTTTATACAAAAACTAATGGCCGCTCATTACAATTATAAAATGCAATCCTCTTGTGCAAATTAAAACAGATCATCTACTACTACTACTACTACATTTTCTACTACCATTACTACATCTACTCTAAATCAACAGTATTGGTCTGTATAGTGAATATAAATGTTAATTTTTATCTGACCCTCACGGAAACCCATGAATACGGGGTCCACTGACCTCACGTTAAGAACCCCTGTAATAACTAATGTGTTTACATTTTTATATGTAGAATTGAAAACGTTCAAGTTAAACATATAGCTGGCAGCAAACATTTGAGGAAAAAAAAGAAGAGAATCACCACCTACTAAATTTGGATTCAACGCAAGAAGAATGCTTACCACTAGAATCCCTGAAGCTTACGAAAAGACTCGTAATCCTGGGTCACCTTAAATTCCTTTGCACCTCTCCATCAGCATCTTTTGTTTTGTAAATGTGTTGATCAGCACCGGCAGCAGGTGCTTTTAAAAACATGCAGTACAGTGTAAAGTTAAGAAAAATGATGAAGAAATTACTTTAGACTCAAAATAGCACATTTCTTCTCAGCAGTTGATATTCTAAATTATGAAGGGTAAGTAAAACAGACCCAGCATATTCTCTCTTCAGCACAACTGACACTTTCATGCAAAGATCAGCAAATTGCCTTCTCACTCATGAAACATCCTCCTCTAACTGGATCTGAATATAGCAAGCTTATTTAAGCTCAAGTCCACAAGTTTATTAAAAACTCAAGGAATTACAACAAATGGTAAAAACATGAACATGCCACCAATACTTTGCACCCGTTTCCAAAAGAGGCATCAACAGGAATCTGTGCAATCTAAGCAGTAAGAAAAAAAATCAGTACCTTCTTGAGATTGCATCTATTTTCTAAAGCAATTTATTTTTGGCAGAACTACACCAAACCAGCCAGCAACAGAATGCAAGTACCTCACAAATGTGGATCTGCAATAGTTTATTTTGAGTAAATCAGACAAGCTGTCAAGAAATCCAAAATATAAAAATAATTATTCGCAGTCTTCAAATATGAAAATGGTATTGAACCAAACCCGCAAACTAATTTTAACCTTATACTGGACAGTTAATCCCAATAATTATCACTCTAACAATATATAAAGAGTTGGGTGTTGTAGTCTGCTTGAGGTCACAGCAAACCTTGGAATAATATCCATAACTTTGCAGGTGTCCATTCCTAAGTTAACTGTCTGTGACTCCACCATCAGAAAGACAGTGGACAAAACCAGGAGTCAAAGCTGAACATAAAGGCTAAAATCATAGCTTACTACTAAAAACATTGGTACTTTCCTGAAGTTTGCCACTGTTTGAAGTTTGAAATAAAATGGAACATTTTAGCTAGTAATACCCTTGTTATATCTGAAGAAATTCAAATAATAATAGTTTGGAGATTCTTTGCTAAGTCGAGACCAGGACAACTTAACATCACTGAAAGAACTATGAGCCCAGCTCTGTATCAAAGTGATCTTCATAGAGAACATCAGGCTATTCATCCAAGAACTGAAATACAGCTTAGTTATGCATGAAACCAGTAATTAGAAACACACAAGGTCCATATTTGAGAATAGCTATACATACTTACACACCTACTTACCCATTGTCAATCCTATCATTAAGGGTACATGAAAGAAACCAATCTTGGATACGGTATCATTTCATTGTAGGGCACACTCTCACACGCTACTTCAGGGATCTAGTATTCTAGAAATTAATCTCATATCCACTTATTATCTGTGTGAAGTCTGAATGTTCTCATGTGTGCAGTGGTGCCATCGTACAACTCCCATTCAGTTTTTCCTTCTTGCAAACTAAATAAAGGTTTATTACATTAAAGATTTTTCCTAAATTCTGAACATGAATGAGTGGGCTAAGCAGTGAACTGGTGCTCTTTTCAGAGTTGCTTCTGTGGTTCATTGGTATTCGCTGTGAAAGACTATTATTTTGGAGAGTGATTTCTTTCTTTCAGTTTTTGGCTGCTGATTATTGGATTACATTAGGCATTTGTCGAACTTTCTGCCTTTTTCCTTCCATTTTTTGTTTTCTTTTTGTTAAAAACAATTATAAAGAGTTCTTGTAGGCCAGAGGTTTTACCACTACTTTTTCTTATGGGGTAATTCCATTTAGTTTTGCATATATTGGGATATTTAAAAAAATATTTTTAAGTCATATCTCATTTGGGACTTCCTAGGCCAAAGCCTGCATGTAAAGCTTGGAATCCGGCCGCATGGGATACAGCCTTTCTTCAAACGGGCCAATGAGGATGGGCCTGATCTGTGGGTCTTATAGAGGCCTCACAGGCTTTTTGTTTTACAAAGGCACTCAAATCATAACAGAACACTTTTGAGAATGTAATGTTCTTAATTAAATCTGCATCAATGTTTGTTCAATCTGCACTGACACAGTGCTGTATATGAACCATGAGTGATGTGTCAAAATATGTTTTCACACCTAGTTCATTTGAACCAGATTTTTTTGAACTCTGGAGCCATAGCCCCACACAGTACAGTCCATTTAGGTCATTGTGAACACACCATTCAAACTCAGCTGTAGACCAAAATAACCAGACTAAGACCCTTTAGAAATAGTGGTCTTGGCAAGGTAACAAACAAACCCTGGAGCAGTTCACTTGTGGTATGAAGAGACTGATTCAAATACAGGAATTACTGTGCATTAGGGATACAATTAGTGCACATTGTAGTTATGCTGCACCATTGCTATTTGCAATTAGGCAAACATAAAAAACAAAACACATACATGTAGCACAATTCACAAAGACAAAAAAAACAGCTAGCATATACAGCAGTCATTCAGAGCAAACCTAGCACCTAATTCAGGCTTAGAACATCTTTCTCTAACAAATGGAAAAGTGTTGGCCATACACAGAAAAGGGTTTAATCTGACTTGTGAACAGAGATTAACCAAACCATGTAACTGAAGATAAAGTCTCATATTAAACTTACAATGGAACAGTGATATATGCAGGTGGTTGTATTCTCAATGCAATAACTCTTCAAAAACTATACGGACAAAGAAGGCACATTATCTTTGATATTAGCTAGTAAATGTTAATGAAAAATTCCAAAATTAACATCATTAAAAAATATTTACAGGCCTAAAAACAGTGAGCATGTGAGTTGAGATAAAGTAAATAGTGGATACATTCATATAGTAGGCTACTGGAGAGTAAATACACAACATGATACAGCGAAATGAATCTCGACTGATACGTCAACTGGCTAAATGAAATCGAAGCACATAACTGTGTGCCACCAGCAGAGCTTGCCTTCTTTGGTTCAGTCACCCTGATGAAACATGTACTTTATGTAGCATACAAAGTAGTACATTATTTTCATGTAGGCTTCTAGTTATTAGATAATCGGCATTCTATAAAACACCACATAATTATTGCACATACGGTGGTGACCATCCATGATGATTTTTCAAGGGGGAAAAAAATGTTCATGAAATGAAAAGTTTTAATTGTGTGTCATTTTCCTTGTTAATCCATAAATTAAATTATGGGCCCTAAACTTTATTTGACATTATTTGCAGGTAGTTAGGGTCCTTTCATTCAATTACACAGGCTCCTTATGGTTGTATTCTGTCTCTTGCATTTTTTTTTAAGTTTCCCAATCACATTAATGTTTTCAGACTGTCTTTTAAAAGTTTACTATTTACACTGAAAATGCAAAAATTCACAAAGCTTTCTAATTGGTCATGTGTGGTTTATCAGCCATTAGCACTGTTTACTTAAGAAGCAAACTAGAATTAAGACAAAGTGCTGAAAGAAAAAAACAAACTGTACGTCTTTGTGATACAGACAATGAAGTACAACTGACTTCAAGGGTTACAAATGAGCAAGATGTTGATAAATTCTTGGAAAATATACTCTAGGAGTCAAAATAAATACAGTAAAACATTCAAATATTTTAAGCTAATCGACAACCCCCACAGTAAAGGTGAGATCACAGGGACAAAACTAAAGTCAGTGCCTGATCCCTTGACAATTACATGTTAATGTTTTTGAATTAAATGAATTTATTAAATAAAAGGCAAAAAACAAAAGTGTCACTGTGCAGTTATTCAATAAATAATCTTTAAAACATTAATCGTTAAAAAATAGTGAAGAGGTGAAGAAAAAAAATAGTTAAAATTCAAAGATAAAAATCACAACTCGCAAACAAGTACCTCCTTTCACCAGTACATCTCGTGTTTCCACGGCTGCCTCCATTAATCACCAGACTTGAGACACGATGAACTCTGTCCCCTTGGATGTCCCCCTAGCCACCTCTATCAGTACTTGCTGAGAGTCCACTAGAACTTCTCTCTCTCTCCCTTCCACCTCTGCTGGTTCTCACTTAACAGGCTTGACAGTTTTCTTGAACGGCACTCCTCGCTCGCTCCATAGGTGTTTCCACTCTAACCGTACATCCTCTTTCACTTTATGATTCTTGCACTGTTTTTTTCTCTCTCCTCTTAATTCTCACTTTTGTTTTCCCTTCATTTTCTTCTTTGACTTAAATATCCTGCAGTGTAAGAGCTGTGCTAATCGACACACATAGTTACTAATAAGGGTGGGCTACGTTGATCACTCACTTTTATGTGAAGAATTAGTTAGTCTCCTCCCCCATTAAGCACTTTGTGGCTGTACATCTTTAATACTTCTCCGCACTTACACTATAAATATGAGAAATAGTCTAGAAGAATAATAATTTAAAAATAATATATTTTATTTATATACTGCCACAGAATGTGTTTTTCAAAATGATAATCAAATGGCTTTTTTTTTATTAAGGTCTACAAACTTCCAACTGTAAGGCCTGCATACTTCAAAACAGGCCCAAGGTGCACACTCCAAAAAGACCAGAGGCCAAAAAAAACAGAAAAAGGCTAAAAAAGCAAAACTCAAAAAGGAAGACAAACAGCACTTTTATATAGTTATATAAATTTAGTTTATTAAATTGAATAAAGAAAAAATCAAGCAAAATAAATACATTTTTAAATAAAGGAAGCACAAAGAATAACACTCTCAAACAAGACTAAATTATTACAGCATACCAATATAAAACTAAATAAACAAATGGTAATTCAAATACAGCAGAGCCCCCATTTAGCATTTTTCTTGAGAACAACAAAACAGTAAAATGGGAGAAAGTGTTGAATGAAGAAAATTACCACTGATTTATCAGGGATTCCATTGGTAGAGTGCTGTGCTTGCTGTGTTTAAGGTTTTCTATAGTTTCACTGTGGTTATATTGGTATATATTTTTGTGTAGTTATTACAGTCATTTCTCTTATTTCAGACTGTCATTCTGTTTCATGAGCTCCACTTTATTGTTGATAGAAATGGCTCTGTTGTTAAATCACAAGACCTTGAAACCTGACACTTTTCCGCATGTCACATACAACCTTGTTATTTAATTTTTGGAAACAAAATGAAGCTGTATTCATAATGAAAAAGATGTGATCTTGGAAGAGACGTGTGGTCAGCAAAAAATGACACACAATCACAACTTTTCAGAAAGGATTTACACTACTTTTGTAATCACTGTTTGCATCCAAAAACCTTGATATCTCATTCCCAGCAGATACAGAAGTGATAACAGTGCTTAAAGCAGTGGCCCAACAGCTGCAATTTTTTTTCTTTCTCTTTATCTTCCTTTCAATCATAAGATGACAAATTTGCAGATGTTCTGTACTGAAACAATGTGTAATAAACCAGCAACCAGCATCTGTCTGACCACACTGTTTTTTATCCTTTTTGTGCATACAGGGTGCATTCAGGCTAGATATCCATACAGAGACATATCGAATTTTGGTCACTCATAAAATTAACTTGAAATGTTAAACAAAAATAATACAAAATTCGTATATATGATGCAAAATCAGAATAGAGTCGCTCTTAGCTGCCGCGTGAACACAGCCTTAAAAAAAACTCACACATGTTCAGACAAGAGCTTTTATGTATTCTTTTTAGATCTGAATCAGAATCTGATTATTAGCTGGTTGTATTATTTGGCATATCTCACACACACATAAACACATATGTACACATAAATAAATTTATAAATATATATTTCAAAATCAATATCCCAAAAAGAATTAAATGTGGTAAATCCTAAATATGGGAATTTCAAACATAACATTGGTAAATGCTAAATTGGTAAATTTGAGGTAAGCCACCTCTGTGTCCTCTTTTATAAGTCCCATTGTGTTATGTTTTGAATTCCACCTCATTTTCCCACATAGCATGTTGCTTTTACAAAAAAGTACTTTAATATATTTGTCTATTAATTGCTTACTATTTCATTAAACTTTTTATCCTTAATGATTAGTAACTCATTCAGAAATTCATATGCATGCTGACAGAAAAAAGTGGCCTCATTTTGTGTCTGTACATCAAAGTCAGTACATCATAAGCTTTCTAGTAGCTTTGCTATATTTTAATTGCTCCACTTCTGTATCTGTAATTTGATTTTTCTCATTTCATGCTGCAGTTTTCATTTTGACACTATATGATTGGCATCAGACACACTATGAGCTTTACCACTTACAAATACCAGAGGTGCTTCTATAATATGTCAATTGTGCCGTCTCCAGTGGTATTAACACACTAAGAACTGTGTGTGTCAATACCAATTATAGATACTATAAACTGAAATTTCCCATTACAAATTTAAACGAGATGGATGTACTATAATTCCAGTTTTTTTCATACACTTTGATAAATAATTTCAGCTGTAGCTACTATATCTGTTTAATGGTAAAATATAAAATACTGTAACAAGGATTTGCTAAAATTCACACAGCCAATATTATATACTAATTTCAACAGTGAGTAGATCAGTGTTCAATGAGCAGGTGCATTCTTTCAAAGTGATATTATTACGTAATCTTTTATTAACATAAAGTCAGACCCTGCCACCTGCCTGCTTACAAGAAGACGAGTTCATGTCAACTTATTCACATACACATCCATCTACTTCTTTCTGCGTCTGAGTGAATAATCCCAAACCAAGCCTCAGAAAAACATATCAGACAACTTTCTCAGTACTAATGGAGGTATTGTACAATTAAAAATCCATCCTACCCTAAATTGAAGTCTTCCTGTCTTTTCTTACTATGGTGGTTTCAGAACTTTCAATTTATCCAGAACTATAGCAATTAAAAGAATTTTACCCAAAGCTCATCTCAATGGCAGCAGTGCCAACCACACACCTATGATTTTCTTTGCAGTTATCTACAGGTAACAAACAAAATGGGTTTCACAAATACTGTTAAACATTTATAAAAACAACTGACTGATAAAACAAAAACAAGCTAACAAAAACAGAGATGAAATGAATGGTCTACCACAGTTAAGTGATCTCACATCTGCTGAAATTCTGTATAAAAAAAAAAATAAAAAATAAAAAGTATCCCTGTAAGCTCTGAAGGTAGTGCACCTGAGTCAGGAAGAGGAAAATATAACTATAGATGCAATGGGTTCAAAGAGTGGTACAGTTACAATCCTCTCAGGATCAAGACAGGCAACAGCTCACAGACAGATCTCACAAACTGATAAAATACACAATAAAGAAAAAGATGTGGGTTAAAAGTATAGTACAGTATTTAGCCTGCAAAATCATCCTGTGTGCCACCACAATTTGAGTTAAATACACCTCTTCTTCAAATCCACATCTGAAATAACTAAAACATTAATACCACTGTAAGGCTTAAGAGAGGATTAATAATATAATCTAAGCGTCCTTATTACAAACATACATTCAAATTAAAAGAGTAAATGGCACAGACTTTCTAACAAGATCTAGCTTTTCCAGACTGCCACAGGTCTTTTGGGTGCAAACTTAAAACACTGTTAACATTAGGCTAATGGTCTATCTGAAGTTCCATCTGGTGAGAAACATGATGCAACACCTTACAAACAGCCAACGAAAGAAAAGAAAAGAAAGACCCCTTATATAAATCATTGCTTTATTCCCAAAAGAGCAGAAAAAAATCCATATATGACAAAAGGAAAGCCTATTTTGCTAAAACAAAAAAAAGAAGCTATCCAGGTCATTTAACACTTTTTCACTTTTAACTAGATTTGAACTTCACTAGAGAACTACTGTTACTTTTTTCAAATATCACTCTGGTTTCTTCTTAAACGTTTTCACGTACAGCTTTTAGAAGCAGTGGACATTCAGAACAATAGTTTTGCCTTGTATTTGTTGTGTGCTGGTAATGGCACTGAGCTGCTGATGATGTCACTCTGCCCAGTTGTACAATCACATGTCTGTCTAGGCAGGGCATGGACTGGTGCAACTGAGAATTAATGAGGGAAATAGCCTCTTAATCTCCTGGGTGATGCAGGAAAGAGAATGTGACCAGGGTTTTCAACTGTTCTCTCTCCATAGCCCAGCCTGTTCTTGTAATAAAATACAATTATCCCTACAAAACAGTATAGTCTCTAGTGCTGCAAACTGGGTCCACTTTTAAAAGGCTGAAATGGCATATGAAATAAACACCAAAAAGCAGCTCAGCAGATTATCAGTTTGAAAATAGGCATGGTTTATTAAAAACGTTACCTGAAAAAATGGGTGTGAAGAACTACCTACTAAGATGTATTGCTCATGCTGCTATAAGTGGCAGGACTATTATTTTAAATACTCCTTAACAACCTTTTTAATCATGTTCCTTTTAAACATGTTGCTTTGCATTTTTGCTGTTTTACTTGAAAGAGTTAATTATTTTGGCCTTATCCTCTACATGACATGTTGTCCTGGAGGTCCTTTAATTACCAGCTCATTCTGCTGTTGTGTACTAGGAGGTGCGGCCGGGGCTCTTTTTCCCTGTAGTGATCAGACTGTATAATGCTATAATGCTTCCTCATTTGTCCCTCTTTTAACACAAGCAACTTATAATATACTGTATATATGTTGGCAAAGAGGTGATATTTCTTTAATTAATATATAAGACATAATGAATGTCATTATAGGAAATATTAACTTTGTTTTGTTTGCTTTCTTTACTGTTTAGTAATATACTTTATGTTACTGCTGGAGGAAACAAATTTTCCCTTAGTAACCAAAAAATTTCTGTCTCTCTGTATCGTTAATACATTGTCTAATTGTTAAAGAATGTAAAGCAGACATGTTAATGCAAACAAATTTTGTGAAAAGAACCCATTTATAAAAAAAAATGTTTTAATATGGTAATTTACACTGAATATAGTGTAGCAGTCTCTGTGGCCGACAGCACACCTTGCTTAGACTTAACTCATTCTGCATTTTTAATTGCATATGGTCAGCATATTGGAATGGCTTGCTATACTATGCTGTGAAAAAGTATTTGGCCCTTCCTGATTTTCTCTATTTTTTCTTACTCACAACACTTAATTGTTTCTGATCTCCAAATGAATTTAGTATAATACAAATGACAACTTTAGTAAGCACAATAAAGTGTCATGAATAAACAAAAATACAGTAATTCAGGAAAGGGGCAAATACTTTTTCACAGCACTGTATATCAGGATATCAGCATCTTCTTATCCATTTACACTGTGTGCGCTGCAACATTACACTGTACCGTATCCTGATCCTGGTCCATCCCTAATGGTCTATCCTTATCTCAAAGTTGCAGACCTTAAAATTCAAAGCAACAATAATTGGAAATAAAGGCACAAAGAGGGTTGATTTAAATCCACAAACTTGGATAAGGAAGTGCTGGAGTGCATAACCTTTGAGGACACACCTTCTAACTATATGAAAGGCTCCCTCACAATAGGAAGTGGAAATGTTGGAAATTTTTCACCCTCATTTTTTATGCACAATGGCACAAAATAAAAAAAACAAAAACAAAAGTAGACTTTAATTCAAAATACTAATGTCAGATTCAGATTCTAGAACTGCCAAAACGACTGCAAGATCTTAAAGTTCTTGTAAAAAGATGGAGAATAACGTGAAAGCATCTGAATAACGAACCAATACAGAACATCTCCATATCAAATGTGTTCAAGAACTGCAGGATAATTATTTGCTTTATGAGATAATATAACAAATATATAAGGTCTATTACAAGGTTTTTTAAATTTTCTACTTCACAGTTACCATTTACACTACAATGGGTTTCCAGTATGCATCCATGTGTTTTTATATCACTCTCTCCTTTATGCTTGGCCAACAGAAGCCTTCTTTTATGTCAGTTCTGGCCTGCTGGCACATACTGAATTGGCTTTTGTTTTTCTTCAGTTCCTTAGTGATTCAGTTGAAAAGAAACTGAAAAAAATAGTACTTACAAAATCAATATTTTTTTTTAAATTGGTGAAAAAAAGAAATGGTATGGCTTTTAAATAAATATATTACAAAACAAACGAAAATGAAATAATGCACAAAATATAACAAAAAGTAAATTAAAAGTGCCTCGTTTTTAAAAGAAAGCAACAGTGATTTTAAACCGACATGTTGCTAGTGAGCGAGTGTGTTCTCCGATAAACTGAAATCCTAGACAGTGCTGGATCCTGCCTTGCACCCAATGCTGCCAAGACAGGCACAAAGTCACTGTGAGCCTTAAATGAACTATGATGCATAGATAGATGGATGCAATGTATTTGTTTGTATTACAGCCTCACATTCAGAATGTTTAAATTCTCCATGCGTAAAAATAAAAAAGTAAGCTATGAAAATATAACAAGTCAGGTATTTGTGTCTATTTAATAAGCTGTCTTTTTCGTAAACTTTAGTATAGAATATTTATCTTACTTAAAAGCATACTTTTATGATGCACCAATATTGTTTCAAAAAACACCCTAATCAAACATTTTCATATATTAATCCACTTTACCAAGCTGCCTACATTTCAGAATTATAAATTCCTTAAATGCTATTTTTATAATATTACATGTATCTAAATAAATGAAATTCCTATGATACATTACCATAATGAAAGCATCAAGTAAAAGTAAACAATTTCACTTTATTACTACGTATAATTAACTAATCCTTTATTTTTACTTTTTTTTTTTTTACAATAAAATAAGGCATACTTATACATACCTCGCATTATCATTGTGACTAGCAAGCATTGTTTGCTCTGATCAGCCGAGGCAGATATTAACAATGGAGGGTGCTCCTTACTTCTCAGCTTATCAGAGAGACAGAAGCTGGCACCATCTCACAATCAGGAAATCATTACGCAAGCAGAGCGAGCGACAATATTTCCTTAGGGAGATAGTCTGTGCCAGTGCCTGGACTGGCTTAGAGGTGTTCATGCACATGATTTATCCGACACACCAGCTGAGGTGGCTGGGACAGCCTGCTGTCAGGGCTGTGTAGCAGAGTAACCATCTGTGCCCTGGGAGGGTAAGGGAGGTAAAAGCACTTAAGCTCTGCTAATGTAAACTGACGGCTGCACTTACTGAACAGAACAGTCTGAAAAATAAATGCATTTTGAGACAGCTGCATATGACATTGCTAACCGCATACATCACAAAAAATAACTCATTTTTTTCTATAAAATAAATGCACACATCATTTTCTAAGATGCTTAATCAAAGTGCACAATCACAGGGAAATGGAACCAAACCCACCACACTAGATGTTCACAAGAAGAAAAGAAAAACACAGTATTTTAAAAGAAAATTATAATTTTAAGGTTAATTGCACATTTCCAGTTTGTTATTAGAAGTCCTTTATACCATCTGGATTTTGTATGCCAATGTTGCTTAAACTAAAACCTGCAATAACAGTTTCCATCACTTATACAGTTAAACAAGTTTGGTATATTTAAAGTCAAAGTTTTTTCACAATTATGTATATGTTCATTTTCGTTTCTGAAGAGAAGCATTTTTTTTAAATACATTTTATAAATATCATTCCAATTCTTGCAGTTTTAAATGGGCTCCATGAAAACAAAAGCCTTAAACTTATCGAATATGTTCCTACTCGAACAGCAAAGGTTTTGAAATAAGAAAATTGCCTTGTGCATTTCTGAGGCATTACTGTGACTACAAAAGGTAAGTGGAAATAGTAAATTATATCACAGATCTGTGTCACTATTTTTATGAGGTATGAATAGATTTCCTGTTTGCTTGTCCGCTCACAGTGGCTATCGTGAGTAGAGTTTTACATTCTCCAAAAGTGCTCCACCAATCGCCATAGCTTCAGGCTGCACACTTTCCTTCTCTGGCCTCTTATATTCTGGTCCCACCCAAGTTATGTTCTGCCATTGCTTGTAACAAATGATGCTATAAACAAAGGTGTCTGATATGGTGACAAAGATGCCAGTATGCTATGAAACCATTGTGACTGTACTATATATGATTCAAAACATGCACCCCCGCTGGTGGCAGATGCATGCTCAAATCATATTTTTTCTTATGCCATATGTACTCAAAATATGTATTTTATCTGCAGTGTTGACACATAAACTGAATCACATACAGACATTGTGGTTTGACATCAAACTCATAATCAAATTATATAATCTTTTAACCTAAGCTATGCCTCATATACAATAAAGTTCTACATTACATCGGCGGTCTTTTCCACTACAGCCATTGTGCAATCTCAGATGTGTGCCAGTATCAAGGAAAGAAAACCAACTATTTATTGTTGCATTTTCATATAATTTCGGGTCTTCTGATGTTCTTCACCCATGGCTTGCTCTGTCACAGTCTGCCATCTTCTGTTATCTCCACATGGAAACTAGGAGAGGCTGTGTGCTAATTACTCCAAGTGTGTAAAAAACATTGTAATGCCATTCCCAGTGCTTTTACATATTAAACCATGTGAAACTGAAACCATGAGCCATTAAGCCCATGGGTGATTGTGGCAGTACTAACTTTTTACCTATTACATTCTGTTTTGTTATATTTGATAATGCCTACTGAGGAGGGTTGCAATGTATTCTAGTGCATGAAAAAGTACTGAAGAAATCCAGTTTTAAAATAGCATGGCACCGGCATTTTGCTAATGTCAGTAATGGAAGTAAATGGTAGTTTATTAGTCGTTTACTAGTGTGATCACTCTAAATCTAGATCGGTCTTTGATGAAATATATCTAATGTATCTAGTATGATTCACTATGGGATAATCCACTATTTAATGATATCATTAAATTCCTAATATTACAGGAAAATGTGAATTTGGAAATTTATTTCATCACCTACTCAACATATACGAGGACCAGTCAAATTCATATATCACAATCGAGATGAGCTGCCGAGTTTCACCATGGCAGGACATTTCTCAAAAATAAACCATGGTCTGGCCGGCCTTCAACATCAACAACAGAAGAAAATGTTATAACAGTGAGGGAAATTGTATTGGAGAACTGAAGAGTGGTGATGCATGCAGCAGCAGAGACTACAACAATTATTTTAGGTCAATTTAATCCTATCATCATGAACAATTAAACATGATCAATGTGGAGTGCATTGCATGTTCATGCTGCAAGGGGATCTTAATTTATTTAATTTAAACTGAGAGAAATTTAAGAAGTGTTTGATAACCGAGGGTAAACTTATATACACCACTACGACTCAAGAGTTCAAACAATAATTGAAAAAACAATGGAACCACAATGATCCTCCAATGAAATTCAAGGTCTAATCCAATCATGAGCACAATTTTTTTAAGAAGCTGAGTATATAGTCCATACTGATTACATGCTTCAATCACTGGTCAATATTACACACTGATTTGCTTTGGCATGTGTGGAAAACAAGGAAAAGGCATCAAAAAGTTGTCAACCATCCCCAGACCCAACTCACACTCTACAAGCTGGAAGGGTTTATCTGCAGAAACATGAACTCTAAAAAATGCCAAACATATTCTCCACACCTATAACTACAACCTGCTCCCAAATCTAAAGGTCTGCTTTAAAGGGATATGCTAAATGTAGTATTCTAGGATTAAACCAAGGTGCATATTGACAGTGATTGGCTTAAAGACTGTAGCAACATTGTTAGGCATTACACATGTCCCTCGTATTTCCACAGAAGATGTGTTAAGACTGGCTGAAGAAATGTGTACAAAACTCATTTTGCCACTGTTCAACCAGTGTCATTTGGGGAAACTGGTGTACTACAAACAGATCAGAAATGTTGCATTCCCTTGCTGACTTAATGTGACAACCAAGACATACCATTTAGATAGATAGATAGATAGATAGATAGATAGATAGATAGATAGATAGATAGATAGATAGATAGATAGATAGATAGATAGATAGATAGATAGATAGATAGATAGATAGATAGATAGATAGATAGATAGATAGATAGATAGATAGATAGATAGATAGATAGATAGATAGATAGATAGATAGATAGATAGATAGATAGATACTTTATTAATCCCAAGGGGAAATTCACATAATCCAGCAGCTGTATACTGATACAAAAAACAATATTAAATAAAAAAAACAATATTAAATTGTTTAATTAAATGTTTATTAATTTATTAATGCATTTAAAAAATTATCTTTGTCTCACTCTGTCTTCTATTAGATAATTAAATTGTGAACAGTAATGGTTATAAAAACACAATTATTTTTCTAAAGAAAAAAGTTAATACATTCTAATGTTAAGAGAATCAACATTCATTTATTCTCTAAAAACCGCTCATTCCAATAAAAGGTCTTGTACAGCCAGAGTATACTGAAGCAACAAGATGGTAAGACAGGAACCAACCATTAATGAGGTGCTAGTCCCTGTAGGACACATCCACACTCAGCTTTTAGGGATGAGGAAGAGAAATCAACTATGGAAGAATGTGCAAACTCCACACAGACAGGAACAGTGACTGCAATCATCCATCCTTTTTATATAATATTTATCTAAGTTTAGGCTTAACTTTAGGATTATGTATGCCATTAACCCTGTTTATCTGCTGTTGATGATGAAGGTGACACTGGCATCACATAGTGTCAAATAAACCAGGCTATCCTATCTCTAACAACAGCGCCCATCTCCCCATAGGGTAACTCTTATGTGCTTCAAATGCTGAGAACATTAGCTGGGACGTATAACTCATTCAGTTTGTTATGAGTATTCTCTAAGTAAGCCATGCCCACTAAACATGTTGTGGGCACTGCTCAGGAGACATGCTAACCACATGTCCAGATCACATAAATTGGTTCCTCTTAAGCCAAAGGAACAGTGGTTTTACTTTGAAGCCCTTCCAAACTGCTGAGTGAACCCAGTATTAGGCCACTTACACACTTATTATATTCTTTAGAACATCATCCAGAGCTCATGACCATAGGTGAGGATGAGAATGTAGACTCCCTGGTCAGCCAAAAGCCTTGTCTAAGAACTTAAAGTGGCAAACATTGCCATTGCATGAATGAAATCTAATATTACATTAATCACCTGATTTAAGTACAGGCTGTTTGGTTGGTGACACTATTAATTCCGAACCTGTTTTAAAAGGGCCAATGATGTACTACATCAGCCTCTCTGTATAACACTTCTAGTGTTAGTCAAAACATCACTACATTTCATTTTGTAATTTCAACTAAATACTAAATTTGATAATTATCATCATTTACCCATTCATTTTCACAATTGCTTCTTAATGACCACCGATTGGTATAGTTGTTCTCAGGTCAAAAATAATTAAGGTTGTCTAATGATCCATGAGAAAACACAGACGACAAGAGGAGCTGTAACTGTTCTAGAGGTTTTGTTACTGACTGACTTGGGGATTCTGACTAAAAGCTGCTGTTTCAGGTTTTCTGGGGCTTGTGGTTTCTCTGTACGGAAAGCATAGTACAAATAAAGCAAGTTTGGTTCTAACTGCTGTTTAAAGAAATAATTTGCTTTTTTTCTTTTTCCATTACACGGATAACCAATATTTTCTGCTGTTTTAAGAAAAATGTGCTTTTATCGCTTAAAATTCAAATCCACAAAAATTCAGAGAAAACCCAACACTGGGAGGGAGTGTTCAAACCAAAATATTAAATTATAAAACACACAGACAATAAGTCATATGTGTTCACTTGATGGATGTACAGTATGACACCTTGGAGGCTGTGTTTTCTTAATAAGCGTGCAAAAGCCTTTACTGGATCTGAGCAAGCTCATTAAAACAGACCTTGACAGCAAGGATACAGATAATAAACCAGTAAGGAGGAGGACAGCTACTCATAGAGTCAATCATCAGCAGCACTGCAGCTTTTTATAATAAAAATATTCAAAAGCTGACAAAGACAATATTTTCAGGCGTACCCAGACTGAACCAAAACCACAACAGGGGTCCTTGTATTTGAGAAGAAAAAACTACAGGTAATGAAAGCTCAAGGCCAGACAGGAGCAGATACACCAACTACAATGCATCTGGATTAACCTCATATCCTGATGATTTGACATTAAAACTGTGACTACAGGGGTCCAGAGCCTTGCGCTAGGGCATCAGGCACATCCAAGAACCAACACTGGACTTGACACCAGTTAAATACACCCACAAAGAACACAGCAAGTTTTGAATCATCAGTACACCTAACCTGTACAAATGAGAAAACCTTACGAACCAGAACAAAAATTCCTCATTAATCTAGGGTCCACAGTTTAACTCCCACTTCTGGTTACTGTCGAGGAGGAATTATGCACATTCTCCCTATGTCTGGGTGAATTTTCCTCCCACATCCCCAAAGATACATGTTAACCTAAGTGGACCCATGTTAATGTGTGTATGGATGAGAGTGGGTCTTAAAATGGGTTGGAATTCCATTCAGGTTTGGATTTCCTGCAACTAAATTAAGACTATCTGAGAATTGTGAAAACAATATAAAACATTCTAAATAAGCAAACCAACTAAATCAGTGTTTATACGAAAGGGATTGCTAGATGACAACTGGTTACAAAAAGAATGATCGTCTGATGTAAAAGGACATCATTCATTACATAAAAGAGGAAAAGGATTAGATTATTTTATAGCATAAAACATACAGTGACTCAATCTGTGATCGGTAAAAAGAATGGTAACGAAACAGTATTTTTCAGCTCCTGCTTTTCTAAGCTTTACGGTAATTTAGTTGCAATGCTCCTTAACACAAAGATTTATGGTAGTTGAGCCAGCACATGTATTTGTTTTTTTCTTTCTGCAATATAAACAAAGAGCAAGGAAAGGAAGCTTGTTGAGTGAACCAGAGGCGATTGGTATATTTAGTCTTTGTGTTAAAGAAAGTGGAGTAATAAACTAAAAAAAAGTAATCAGTGAAATCATCCTGTGAAACTTGACAAATGGCAAGAAAAGCTACTTTAATGAATTCAGACCTTTTTAATTTTGTCCATTAAATTAAAATGGACAGCACTTGAATTTGAACAGTGACTTTGTTTTAAGTGCAGCAGCTTACATTTTTAATTGGAAAAAGAAAAAATAAGGTTGAATTTGAAATCGCTGCTTAATAAACAACAGGCTTTTTTAAAGATGTGTACTGTGTTTATTATTTGTTGCTGTGTGTCATACAGTTTTGGTAAGAAACAAGTGCTACATAAACCATATTTCATAATTACACCTCAAGAATTACAAACGTGTAGTCGATACACTGAAGAAAAAAAAACACTTGCATCAAAAAAGTGACTATTTTAACAGCAAAAAGTTGTCGTACAATTAATGATTTAAAATAGTTAAAATGTATAAGTGCATGTATATTTACATTTAGGCAGCATTTAATTGCCAATATCAATTAATTGATTGTGTGAGGGAAAAAATATATGTATATTGTTGTTAGAGAAATGGTAAAAACTATATTTTTTAATTAAGCCTTGTTTCAGATTGGTACATTACAGAAAAAAAAAATAAATATGACAACCTGTAATTATGAGAATCATTTTATTTTCTTTTATGCCATATGGATTATGGATACATATTTTTGTACATATTTTATTTGTTAAAGTCTGCATTTTAAGGACATTTTATTTATTTTAGTTTTTATGGTCACTGAACAATAAGCCGACAGAATAGTTAGCACTTGAGGTCTATAGCTTAATTAGAAAAATGCACTGTCACTTTAATATAGGACATAAGACTTCTATGTGTCTGGCTATGCAGAAGATTAGTATAAAGGTTTTTTAAAAGGATAAAGGAAAAAATAAAAATTATAATCATTATCGGAATCAGTTGATCAAGTAACATGAAATTGGTGGACAGTATCAGCCTTAAAAAACATGATCAGAGCATCCCTAATTCATTAGATGCACTTTTCCACTTTTTTTATGTGCCTGACATGCAGTGACAGGGAAGTGTACTCTTTTTTTTTTTAAACATTTTATAAGCTACATTCTTCAGTTTTTTATGTTACTACTACAGCCTCAAAGCTTTCCTGTTATGAAAATCCTTTTATTTTTCACATTCATACCATAGCAAATTATATATGTTAGAAAAGCAATACGCATAAGACTAGAAATAGTGAGGTATATTCTACCAATGGCAGAGATTTGTACAGTAGATTCAGAGTACGGTCAGCTCCATGTAGTGAATGCAATATTGGACATAGAATTTTGTTTTCCTTGATAAAAAAGCTAATGTTCAAACAACAAAGAATACAGACAAGAAAAAAAATCATCAGAGGTATAATAAGAGCGTATGTATTAAGACATAATACTTACTCCCTTTGAACTGAACTGATCTGCAGAAGTTTGTCTGAATTTTATCTACAAATATAAAAAAACAGCCAGCTGCAGGTGGCAACAAATATATTCTAGTTTACTCATGAAGTGTTGTGGGGCAAATCTTTTGCACATTGTTTAAAATTTTAGTTAAATCCACCAATCCTGAAATATAAGCTCCAAGACTAAAAAAAGATATCATGTACATAGTGGGGAATACGGCATTAAGAGGTAGTATGTGTAAAATTTAAGAAGGACAATAATGGTGAATGAACAATGAATAAGTAAGTAAATATAGCACTTCCAAGTAACTGTTCTAGTCATTCATCCCCCAACAAATCTTAAGTGAACTGATTCCCTAAACTGTTCATCCCACTATGTAAATACAGGTCAGCATATCATACATAGTTCATTGTAGCAAATACTGTTCTTTTCTTTTTAATGCTGTAAATCCTTATTTAATTCTACTTTCCGTTTTTTGGGTTCCACAGTAGTGTTGCATCTTGGGTAGAAGGAAGTTAAATTGGGGTTGGTAGTAAGAACAGAATAAAAACTCATTTTTACTAGATAAAATAAATTAATGAATCGATGAGTCAGTGAGGTTGATCTATTCACTGACCTGATGCAAATCACTTGAATCAGCATTAACATTTTGGTTGTGCAGTATACAACATTTGCATAATACAAGCAAAGAGCATGTACTATGCCTCTTTCAGGGATAAAGCTATCAGTTTAACCATGATAAATGTTTTCTACTAACCAAGGTAAGTGTTACCAATCAATAAGATAATCTATTTTATACAACACCATTTTACAGAGCACACCTTCACAAGGTTTTTACTATTATTTTGAAATTAATCTTTGTTTGCTTTGTAAATACTACAGCTTTTAAATAGAGGTTACGAGTATAGGCTTAACGTGTATATACAAAATTGTCAGAATAGATAATGAATAGCCTGATATAACAGTAATACAGTAATAAGATAAGTACAACTGTTACAAAAGAATGGAACTAGAATACAGTTATGATGAAGTGGATTTAATTACAAAAGAAAAGTACAAGACAGTCATTGAGACTAGTTGAATAATCATTGACCAGAAGCTGAAAAATGGGTTTTTGAAACTGTGAGAACGCTGATGTAAGATGAGTCCTCTCAGTGTGCCATTCTGCCTCAAATACACCAGTGGCTGTTGGGGCTTCCTTTTTGGATGATCACTATTGAATGCAAAGTACAACACACTCTAGTAGCCGCAGTCTTCCAATTCTGGCAGGCAGAATGGTCTTTCTCTTCCAGTACAGCTTTCTCTTTCTCCTCTGGAAGTTTCTTACAGGACATCCTACTCTGTGCGTATATTCGTGTTGCCTTTTGACCCGCCAGTCTCTTGCTAGCTGGGTACTCACACACAGACTCTATATTTAATTAAGGAGTACTTGCATTACATTCTTCTTGGACTATATTTTACTTGGCACTCAGAAAAAGTGGCAGAAACTTGTGATTAACAGCAATGTATCACAAAATATTTCATTAAAATTATATTATTATGTTGCTTATCCAATTACAGCTATCTTCTAAGTGTTTTCATAATTAAGTGAAAAATGGCACTAGGGCAGAAAAAAATTGAAGCAGAAATCAAAAATAAAGTTTGAACAGCAGTTGTAACGGTTTATATTTGCGCAAAAATAAAATAACTAAATCACCAGGCAATGACTGTTAGAATCTGGTCTTGACAGGTTAAAGAGATAGTCAAGTAATAATCAAAAAGAGGATATCTATTTTATACTTTTCCATATGTATGCATTTGTACCTATTTCTTGAATGCACATTAAGATCTTTAGTTAAGATTTATTTGATCCATTTACAATGAACATGAAAAACATGTAAAGGTAATACTGGGAGTCTACTATGAAATTAGGAGACAAAGACAAAGGATTCATTATGCTGTGCACTTTTCATTGTACAAGTAAATCTGACTGCAATCTTTGCTTCAATTTGGAAGATGGGGACCATCCCTACTGACTTGAAACTTGTCGTCCCTATTGCAGCGACTATAGGAGGATAAAACTGCTCTCGGTGCCTGGTAAGGTCCTTGCTAGGGTCTTCCGCAATAGGATCTGTGATCAGTTATTCACCTACCAGTGACCACAGTAGTCTGGTTTTAAGCCTAAGAGGTCTACCATCGACCGCATCCTGGCACTGAGGGTTCTCATGGACGGCAAATGCAAATACCACCAGAGCTGCTTTGCAGCCTTTGTCGATTTTCGTAAAGCGTTCGACTCAGTTGATTGAGCTGTCCTGTGGGGCATCCCGAGACACTGCAGTATCCCCAAAAAGCTGCTGGATATCATGGCCGACCTGCACACTGGTACCATGAGTGTTGTGCAGAGTAGAAGCAGAAGCCCGGTGTTTTCCCAGTTGACTCTGGGGTTCGTGAGGGAGTGTTCTTGCTCCTATTCTGTTCAATGCTTGGACGGACTGGACGTTGCGCAGGGTCATGGGTCCACCATCTGTGGGGCATCTGTTTGCAAAGAAAGATTTATAGATTTTGTCTTTGCCGACGATGCTGTGATCTTTGCAGTCAATGAAGGCTCTGATCAGGGCTCTCGAGTGACTGAGCAAGGAGTCCGAGTGTCTGGGCCTGTGAGTGTCCTGGATAAAAACTAAGATCCAGGCCTTTAATGACATCTTGGACAAAGCCATCAGCAGTGTGTCCATTTGCAGAGAGAGTGTCGACCTTGTAGAGAGGTTCACTTACATAAGCAGCAACATTCATATCTCTGCTGGCTCTTCCTATGAAGTCAGTAGACGGATTGGGAAAGCATGGGGAGTCATGAGGTTGCTGGGAAAGGGGTGTGTGGCAGTCCTGATATCTCTGAAAAAGGATGAAGATCCAAGTCTTTAGAGTTCTGGTGCTTCCTGTTTTGGAATCGGCTGTATATGGCTTCAACACATGGATGCTATCCAGTGACCCAAGATGAGGACTTGACTCCTTCTGTACTATGTCTCTTCAGAGAATCCTTGGGTACCACAGGTTTGACTTTGTGTCCACTTGTGCTCATGGAGTTCAAATGAAGCACATTACCTGCATTGGAAGGAAATGTCAGTTACAGCAATACAACCATGTGGAACGATTCCCAGAGGGTGATCCAGCTCACAGTATCCTCATTTTTGAGGACACAAGTGCCTGGGGACGTCCCTGTAACACCTGGTTGTGGCAGATAGATGGACATTTCCAGGTGGGGGAACTGGACCACGTGTCTGCCTGGGGGGGGGATGCCAACCAGGATCCCAACCTGTTTCGTTGTGTAGTGGGTGCAGCAACGTGCTGTACTAGTGCATGTTCCCCAACCTGAATTGACCCAAGAGTTGGAACTTTGCAAAGTTTATTTTTGACACTTCCTAGATGGCATTTTGTTTTTGGTGCACACTTAAAACAATATAGAGTCGGCCTTGGTGATGTGCAGCTTTAAGATTTGACATCACTAATTAAATAGAAAATATTTTGAGAGTAATAAACAGAAAAGATGTCATTCCCATAATGCTGTGTGTCTGAATTAAACACAGGACTCTCAACCAATGAATGGGGGCTAGAGGCAGATCTTTAAGTAAAAGACACAGCATTATGGGGGCAACATTTTTCCTGTTTACTATGAACGCCTGCCCAGAAAGCAACTGTTAATATTAAAACTTAGCAAAAAACGGACACATTTTGCACGTTTTGCCAATACAAATGGATATCAGACATGTGGATTATGTAACACGAGTTATGTGAGAATGTTTTCCTTTTTTCCATTGGCATCTTTCATATTGTTGGCCACTGCTGGATGCCGTTAAGTTTGAATATTGAAGACGTAATTTATCTACAAGAATATAAGATTACATTTTTTTCTGCCACCGCTACAAAACTATATTGGTAAGTAGCATTTAAAACAAAATACTATTTTTGGATGGAGTATTCCTGTAATGAGTCGACAATAAGGAACATCAAGAAACAGAGCAGGAAATCTGTGAAGCTGCTAATAAAATTACACTAGTGAGTACAAAGACTCTGCATGTTACTGTTGCAATACAGTGCAGTGCCGTATATGATACAGTAATTACATATTATTTTACTTTTTTGTGGTGCCTATATAAACAACTATATTGTATTGTCTAGAATTTGTTAAATAATTGACTGTATGTTACTGTTAAGGCTTGTAGTCAGTACTACAGAATTAGGAGGTTAGATTGGAGGCCCAAAATGTATTTATGGATTTTCACATTAATGGATGTCCTACACCACTAACTCCCATGAATCGCAAGGGATAACTGTATTTATTTAGTTATAATCTTCATGTGTATTAAGCCTGTCTCTCCCCTTCCATCAAGTTGTCATTTCCTTTCTTTTTGCCCCCAAAATAACACTATGAACTCTAGCAACTTCCAGGATATTTACAACAGATAAAGCTGATCAAGTAGAATATATTAGATTTAAATAGTAAATCATGTACTTGATGATACCAGAGGAAATAAAGGGGAAGTGCATTTAAGATTGCTGATGAAGCACTTCTCCATACACAGGGTTGTGAGAGTATGGTTAAAAAAAAAAGTAGCATCAAGTCATTTAGCGGAAGCCAAGACCTTGACAAACAACTTTTAAAAAATCATCTAGATTGGATATTAGGACATTTCTAACGGTTAATCAGAGGAGCTTCATGGATTGAATAGTCATGTCATGGTAGTCATACCAATCATGTTCATATGGTGCTGTGATTCAGCTCTGCTAACCACTTTGTTACACCCACTAGACTTACTTTACTGATAGCCACACTGAGATGCTTTGAATTCGGTATAGTTTTAAAAGCTTTGTATGTAAAATTAGTTGTTGTTCTAATTATCTGCTGAGGCCCTAAAGGGAAAAAAAACATAGAAATAACAGTATTTTGAATCAGAAGTTTGTAAATTTATAAGGCAGTGGTTTCCTCTACAAATTGTGCCCTTTCCTACCATACAGTTTACACAACTCACTATGAAAAAACTTGAGCTCTGTGCCTTTAGCAATTTACTGTAAATGAAAAAGAAAGTAATTACAGTTTTCTGTAGAGTTCATTGTGCCTTCTTTTGATGTGATAATGTATACTTTCTGTAAGGTTTGAGATTACAAGTGATGTTTTGGTACCAACAAATACTGGAGTCTCACTGGGGGGACAAAAACTGCCTAAGATAAGCACCTCTTGTGTAACTACACAAAACAGTAGTTTAAAAGTCAAACAAAATATGAAAGGTAATTAAACATAAAAATAAAGGGTAACATTTTTTCTAAAAACAAGACTTACTTAAAATAATACATACATCTTGTATCTAAGTGGTTTTATATATGGTATATGCATATTTATATATTATATATATATTTTATTTATATATTATATACTGTCAAGCCTGGGCCACAAAATCGCACAGGAAATGGAAAAGGGATCAGGTTTCCAAGGTACAAAATCTTTATTGCTGAACTGGCAGGGACAAATGCAAGGCATTTTTCAGAAGGGGTTTGTCAATAGCACAAAAGCATACAGCTTGCAGCTGTCAAACAGGGCAGTCCAGTTTCCCTCTCAATGTCAAAACAACACAAAGTCCTCCTCATTAAGCAGGTTCAACAGCTCGGAAGCAGTGACTGGAGCAGACACAGTCTACAGGAGAGAGGACAGGAGAGTGAGCACAGTAAATCTACAAGCCTGCAGCTGATCCCACAAAAGTTACGGGTAAGAGGGAGTTTGTTTTTCATTGATATACTGTTTAAGAGGCAGTTTCTGAAGGGCAGCTGTGTTTTGTTTACTGTTTAACAGAGAGACAGCATGCAGTTAAAAGCAGCGCTATGCAGGAAGAAAAAACTGACCAGGAGAACTACTGAACTGCACAAGAGCATCGTTCACCATCATTATGGGCAGCTAAACAGCGGTGACACCATTCACCATCATTATAGGCAGCTAAACGGCGGTGACACCATTCACACCCCCTCCCTCAGTTTTGTTCACACCTCTGTGAACTAAGCAACATTCCAAACTGGGCTCGGTTAGCCAAGAGAAGACATCAGCACTGACATGCACAGAGCTGGAACTTGAAATGGAAATGAAATGGTTGTAAGCTAATAAGCAAACTGCAATGCATAATCTATACTAATAAAAGTATATTTTATTAATTATACTCACTCACTTCCCGTGTAGGCAGAAAGCTGAAATTTGGCAGGCTCATTCCTTACAGCTTACTTACAAAAGTTAGGCAGGTTTCATTTCGAAATTCTACACGTAACGCTCATAACTGGAAACTACTTATGTACATATATACCGGCCATAGCCGGCAGCTCGGCCGCCATGTAAGGCGGAGTTCCGTCCCTCATCGTCACGCCTCCCACGTAATTGAGGGCCTGCCCATATAAGGCCGTCCATCAGCGGCAATCCAATAGAAACACTCTGCCACTAAATATTCAGACAAAGATAAGATGGTCAGGGTGGTGTTTGGCACAAACTCTGCGAAACTGCTAGAGAAACTTTTAAATGCCGGGTCTTAGCTAACATTAAATAAAGCCGTGGACATCGCACAAGCACAGCTGAGAACCTTCGATGCATGTACTCCGAGCGGCTCACGTGAACTGACTGTGAACACAGTACGCAGAGAACCAGGAAGAGCTCTAAAGAAAGCTGAACAAAAAATGCATTACACTATTGAGAAGGCAGCAAAAGAATATGAAGCAAGTGACGCATGCAAGCATATTCATAAGTGCAGCTACTGCGGAAACAAAGCACACGGTGGAAAAAGTCAATGTCCAGCTAAAGGAAAACAGTGTAAAAAAAAAAAAAAACGAGCATGCAGTGTGTGATGTCTCAAGTAAAGAAGAAGACGAGCTGTTTATTGATGCAGTAAGAAAGGAATTGATGAATTAAACCTGTTATCTTTACAACGGTTGACAAACACGGAATGTAACTTGAACACAACACATCCTCCAAATACGAACCTGATTGAAGGAAATAATGACAATCAAATCCTTGATGACAGCAACACTCATAACAGTGACAAAACAATTATATTGACAATCATGTTACGTTATTTTAAAAATGTTTCCTTTTCTTTTTCATTACTTCTTTAACACACTACTTCTCCGCTGCGAAGCGCAGGTATTTTGCTAGTTACTATATATTTGCTCAACTTAACAGACGGGAACAGAATAAAATACAAAATGAGGCATGTGCAAAGGTTTGGGCACCTCCAAATTCACAGTACTTAGTAATACTCCCCTATGCCTCCCAAAGTGCAGGGTGTTTGCAGTGATATGGGGGTCTTGCTTTGGACACCTGAACAGTTTATGAGCAGTTGCATCGGAGATTCTTCTTGATGTTGCACATCTTGTCAGGACGCCAATCGTTCTCCCAGCTCCATTTCTTAATGACATTTTGGATAGCCGAATTTGCAAGCAGGAAGCATTCTGATATCTTTTTATAGACTTCCCTGCTTTGTAAGAATCAATTATCTTTATTTTCAGATTCTGAGTCAGCTGCTTAGAGGAAACCATGACTGTTAAGGATAAACAGCACACCCTAAGAAGTTCAAATATTCAAAGATTTTATTGAGATTTGTAATTGTCTTCACCTGGCTATGTTAAGGCCAAACAAGTCCATTAAATTTTGAGATCTAAAAAAATAACATTTGAGGATCAACTGGAAAGAAACCAAAATGTCTGCAAATACCACATTTTAGGTTTTATTTTTTCCAATCTGCTAAAATTCAGCAAATAAATGGTAATTGTGCATAAGAC